>NW_028145431.1:960000-1262500 GCF_977016875.1 Pavona decussata | reverse complement strand
TTCGGCACGCACTAGAATACTGACATATAAAGTATATTTTTCATAAAAATGACTGCTGACTGTACTGTTAACTTAGTCCGTATCTCGTACTCTATTCGGCACGCACTAGAATACCGACATATAAAGTATATTTTTCATAAAAATGACTGCTGACTGTACTGTTAACTTAGTCCGTATCTCGTACTCTATTCGGCACGCTGTAGACTACCGACATAAAAAGTATATTTTTCATAAAAATGACTGCCGACTAGTGTTAACTTAGTCCGTATCTCGTACTCTATTCGGCACGCTGTAGAATACCGACATATAAAGTATATTTTTCATAAAAATGACTGATGACTATAGTGTTAACTTAGTCCGTATCTCGTACTCTATTCGGCACGCACTAGAACACCGACATATAAAGTATATTTTTTTTAAAAATGACTGCTGACTGTACTGTTAACTTAGTCCGTATCTCGTACTCTATTCGGCACGCACTAGAACACCGACATATAAAGTATATTTTTTTTAAAAATGACTGCTGACTGTACTGTTAACTTAGTCCGTATCTCGTACTCTATTCGGCACGCACTAGAACACCGACATATAAAGTATATTTTTTTTAAAAATGACTGCTGACTGTACTGTTAACTTAGTCCGTATCTCGTAATCTATTCGGCACGCACTAGAATACTGACATATAAAGTATATTTTTCATAAAAATGACTGCTGACTGTACTGTTAACTTAGTCCGTATCTCGTAATCTATTCGGCACGCACTAGAATACTGACATATAAAGTATATTTTTCATAAAAATGACTGCTGACTGTACTGTTAACTTAGTCCGTATCTCGTACTCTATTCGGCACGCACTAGAATACCGACATATAAAGTATATTTTTCATAAAAATGACTGCTGACTGTACTGTTAACTTAGTCCGTATCTCGTAATCTATTCGGCACGCACTAGAATACTGACATATAAAGTATATTTTTCATAAAAATGACTGCTGACTGTACTGTTAACTTAGTCCGTATCTCGTAATCTATTCGGCACGCACTAGAATACTGACATATAAAGTATATTTTTCATAAAAATGACTGCTGACTGTACTGTTAACTTAGTCCGTATCTCGTACTCTATTCGGCACGCTGTAGACTACCGACATAAAAAGTATATTTTTCATAAAAATGACTGTCGACTAGTGTTAACTTAGTCCGTATCTCGTACTCTATTCGGCACGCTGTAGAATACCGACATATAAAGTATATTTTTCATAAAAATGACTGCTGACTATAGTGTTAACTTAGTCCGTATCTCGTACTCTATTCGGCACGCACTAGAACACCGACATATAAAGTATATTTTTTTTAAAAATGACTGCTGACTGTACTGTTAACTTAGTCCGTATCTCGTACTCTATTCGGCACGCACTAGAATACCAACATATAAAGTATATTTTTCATAAAAATGACTGCTGACTGTACTGTTAACTTAGTCCGTATCTCGTACTCTATTCGGCACGCTGTAGACTACCGACATATAAAGTATATTTTTCATAAAAATGACTGCCGACTATAGTGTTAACTTAGTCCGTATCTCGTACTCTATTCGGCACGCACTAGAACACCGACATATAAAGTATATTTTTCATAAAAATGACTGCTGACTGCCGACATTTTATTAAATTTTATAAAATTGTAATAATTTTATTAAATAATTTTATTAAATTGTCATATGCGAGACGCGTTTGTTACATGTACGTGATGCATTAAAAATGTTTTCCTGTCTTGATTGGGATATTTCAAATTGTGATTGTAAAAGGTAAAAATTTTGTCACAACATAAACGTAGTTTTTGTTTAGAATTTTTTTTTAAATAATATTAAACAAGTGAGTAACACTAAGCAAACTTTTGGCTTTTATTTTGTTTACCTCACGAGGGATTTCATTGACAAGTGATAGTTACATAATTGTATATCTACAGAGAAAGTTAAACGTACAACACGTTTACGGATTTGCGTTAAGCTGCGTTAAGGAAACGAGTTACATGCTTAGCGCTTGAGCAAGGCGTGACAGAGGCGTGTACCATATGCGTGACATGCTGTTACATGTACGTGACGTATTAATCTGGAAGGTCAAAGCGTGACCCCGAAAGATTGATCAATTGCATATCGTGTGACCGGCCTGATGAGAGAAATATTATTCGCGTCATTTCGGGTTGCCTGAAATGAAAAGCCTTTTTAAACCATGTTAGACTATAGTGTAAAGGTACACAGAAAACCACAAAGTATGATATTTTGGTTTACTAGGGCTTTACTTGCCGGAACTATTTACGTGCATAAGGCAATGAAATTTAGTAATCTGACTCTGATAATACGTAGATAGCTTGTGTTGGCGTGAAACAGATAGGTCTGTAGATACTTGATGGCACGCTTACTGAGGGGATATTACACTATGCATAAATTTGTCATAATTTATGCGTCATACTGTTTTCGGCACGGTACTCGATTCGGCACTTTACAGGCCTCCTTATCTGCTGGTCAACAATGGGAAGGAGAAAGAGTTCCAGGGATGTGACTGATTTGAAATTTGAAAGTCTTACTCGTACTCTGATCTGAAGGTCCTTATTGCAATTTATGTAATAAAACCTATCTGTCTCCTGTGGAAGAATGATTTACTTGGTTCAAGGCTGTTACCTAACAGGAGCCCAAAAGCCTTGGATTGCTAAAGAAATTGCTCTGGGTGCATAAATGTTTTGCAGTAACATCTAAAATTTCACTGGTTGCATGAGCTCCTAACTTCTCTGCTTTTGGCCTTATTGGCTCCTTTTAAGTTTTCTTGGGTACGTAAAAACCTGAATGCAAGAGACATTACTAGTTTATTACGGGTGTTTCCTTTACAAGCAGCGCATGAGGCTAGGGTATGAAGAAGGTCAGAATAAGTGCTAAGAGACAAACATAAGGAGGAGATCTTAACACATACACTAGCTGTAATATGACCCTTCCTACTTCTCTGTCTCTTTTGGAAGAAATGAACTACAAGCTAAGGCTTGCCAAAGCTCCTAGAGGGCAACTATCCTATAAAGGAAATTCCCTTTGAAAGCAGCACATGAGACTTTGAAGGAGTTCTGTATGCCAACAGACAGACACAAACCTAGCTATATAAATACATAAAATTATAGAGTAACATAATAATTATCAATATTGTGTAACCTTGCTCTGTTGTGTGACAGCTCTTTCTTCCCATTCCCACACAGTGAGGTGACACTCGTCATCTAATGAATCCACACATGCCAGTTGTTTACCATTATCCTGTAACCAAGAATGCATCAAAGCAGTCCAACTAGTAACGTTGAAATGTCAAAAAATTCTTTTATCATTCTTAGACACCTTTTAAAAGTGCAAAACTATTGGTTTTAATTTAGCAAATTGTGACCGAACATTTTGCACTTGGGATAAATTTTAAATTGAACATGACCATGTGCAGAAAAGTGCTGCTTTGAAGCTTTGATTTGAATGGTCACTTTTCAGAATTGTCTTGTTCCAGGAAATGGCCATTATAGTGTTGGTGTACAGGGCTCATCGCCAGGTTGAGGGGGTTTGCTAACAATGGGGTAGTCCATTTGGGGGCTAGCTGATCACATTGAAGGCTCCTGGATATCCCAGGCACCTTGTCCATTGTAATTATGCAAAGCAGTTGGTAAATAAGACATGTTTAATCAGTTAATAATACATACCTCTTGTGAGAATGCCAGGCATGAGATACTCAAACTGTACTCCTGTAGTGCCAGAACAGCTAAAGTGATCAGGGTTTCAGCATCCCAGATACGGATGTGACTCTGGTGACAAAACAAACATGTGAGGTGTGTCTTTTAACCCTCTCAAATCCAATAGTGACCTGCATCTTATTTCTCTTAATAATATCACTGCTTAATTAAACATACAGGTTGTGAGAAAGAAAAGAAAATGATCACCAAGTGTGAAATATCTCAATATCTAAAATTATTCTGCCAGCTGCTACCATAAGCAATGCAGTGAGGGCAACTTATCCATGTTGATTTACACGTAAAAGGTTAAAAAAAAAAAAACTAAACAAAAACAATAAAAAAAAAAATAAATAAATAAATAAATAAAAATGTCCAAGAGTAATAATTACAATAATTACAATTATTGTGCATTAATTATTGATTCACATTTAAGGTTTTCTTTCTTTTTTTTGCAATCATTGAACATTGTAAGTGTTAATTTGAATGAATATTTAAATTCCAAACAACTTAATTATAAATAGAAAAGCTAAGCTAATCAATGGGATGAAAAACATTTCCAAACACTCAGTGCCCTTGAAAATAAACCCTAGGATAACCTACATTATTAATTCAGGTCTTGAACATCACTAAAGTGATCACAAAATCACAAAATTAATTAAAGTGAAGTTTGTGAAGTCAATAACTTCAAAAACAATGCCTTGCCTGCTTTGTCTGGTTTGGGTTTCATGGACAGACAAAACAATCAATAGAAAGTTTGCTGAACATTCTGTTCATTTTCTTCGTTCACAAGGCTCTCTCTTGATCTTTTCTCTACGTCAACTGGCACATACATACTGAATGGCAGCTTTTCCCCCCAAAAAATATTATTTGATCAATTGTAACAAAAGAAGGCAATAAAGGATGTTTGAAAGGTGTTTACTTGTTTAAAGTTAGTGTTCAGTTTAAAATGATTTTCACCATGCAAAGTTACAACAAAAATCAAGTTATAACTTAGAGACGGAAACAAAAGATGAGACCTAACTGAAATTCAGACCATTATACACATTTAATGTAATGACAAAAAATTTCTACTCAATTGAAAAGATCACTATCTTTTGAATAATTTATCAGCCAACATTGTTCGGAGGTCATCATGTTTTTAATTAAAAGTGATTTCAGGTGATATGTATATCTGTACTTACAAGTTCATTTTGATCCACTGACAAGCCAGATGCCTGTCCTGTTGCTATGTACCACTGGTTGGGATGAATGGCCATGCTAAAAAATTGGAAAAAAAGGCAGATGTACTTAAAATGAGGGCCCATGTTATGAAACGGATAGCTCTTTCTACCTTTGATGCACAGTCATTACTTCAATCACTAATCAAAGATGGAACAAAGTGACAAAAAAGGACCTGAAGAGTGTGAAGTCATTATTTAATTAAAGGTGCCATGGCTTTTAAAAATGATAACCTACAGACTGTACAATCATTTTTGACAAAAAGATGGAGACTGTTTATTTTGCCATTTTTCTCCCCGACACACAAAGCTACATATATTGCAGGATATCTGTTGATTATGGATGATGAATATTCAGTGCACCACGACCATATTTTGGCAGTGTTTCAGTGTGTTGAATAATAATCTGTTATATATGTATATCACGCTGCATACATGGACTGTCCTAATATGCAATGTTGACAGCTCATATGTCCAGAATGCATTGACTTGTGGCTAGGCCAGGGCAAAGTTTCTTTTTAGTGCAGAATGATATTTGAAAATTATCAAAAACAAAAAACAGTTTTACTTAATTATCATTTGCCCCAAATTACACTTGTTATAATATTGCTCAATAGAAACAACTGAAGGTTGATTTCTCACTTTTAGAGTGTATCATAATTATATTTTTTATTAACTCGCGAACTTTTTGTGACACACATAAATTCATGATTTGGGAGAATGAAAATTCTTGACACCAAATTTTGAAAGTTTGGAGAATTAGTATCTTTGAACATTATTATTTGAATTAGTAACAAACTTGAACACTCAATAACTTTCTTCTAATTCCAAAAACATTTTTGTGAAGAAAATTTATTTTCATGGTGATAAAGTTACAAAACAATAATGTAAACAAATAAACAATGTATAGATAAAAATACCATTTAATATCATCTGCATGACCAGTATAATGCCTTTGGCTGTTTGCTATCTTGTTGTAAATAACAGCCATTGTAGAGACAAAATACAGCATCTCTCCAGATGGTAAGATATGTAAGTTACTATAGTTATCCTTGCCATGATAACCATATCTGTATTATTATGTCAAGGAAAATTAGGAACAAGAAAAGAACAGAACTTATAAATAATCAACAACATTAGCTTGGAGAGGAAACTTTCATACTTAGAGGCAGTTCTCTATTGAATTCAATACATTAGCACTAAGCTGAAACCTCGGAATCACTTTAAGGTGTTTGCAGTCCCCACTACTTTCTTTTGATAGATCTTTAGGCCAGGATCAGATGCCCTACCTCTCATACACACTATTGTGGTATTATGCGGCAAGCTCTGTCATGTCTTTAGGTTGACTACTTGGTACGGCATATGAGAGGTAAGGCATCGGAACTGGACCTTATCTTCATAACACATTCAAGCATCCATTTATGAGGTGTCTGCCCATGAAGTACCCATCAGCAGAGGTCCAACAGTACTAATGTCTTGATACACTGATTATTACATAAGTTTAAAAAGAGTATAATTCCATGACAAGATGATCAAATGCACTTTACAGCATGGGGACACTCTCCAGATCAAATAAGAAATAGGAAATGCTGGTTTTTGAGGTGAAGGGAAAACCGAAGTACCCAGAGAAACACATCTCGGAGCAAGGATGAGAACCAACAACAAATTATTTACAAATGTTACTCAGTACTGACAGAGGTAATTTAAGTGAAAAGATACACCCATGTCAACTGCAGCTTGGCATCAGGAGGTGCTACCGGTGTTTCATCAATTGAGTAGTTATCCAGTTGTGAAGTGTGTTGGTAAGTGTGCACTCGCCCTTTCACTTTAATGGTCACATTCTGGACTTGTGCTAACATGAACAAGTAAAAATAAATCAGTATGTCAGGCATGCCTTTTCTTGTGGAAGATAATGTTAGATGAAGTATAATTAGGGTTTGAACTATTGGCCTTTGTATCATAGGCTAAACTAGCCAAAGCCACCATGCAGATCCTAAAATATTAAACAAATGAATGTATGTAATGTAAAGTACACTACAAATCTCTGTTCATTCATTTTTTACGTCCACTTAGGTATTCAAAAACAACCTTCTCGCTCGCCATCTGAACAACCAACAACTGGGTTGTCAGAGTTCTAAGCGAGAACCAGTTCAATGAAATACACCCTAACCTAGCTTTATCACACTAATAATTCAGAAACTCCTACTCTTGCATACTTAAGAAAGCAAACAAGAAAACAAACAAACAAAACGGCATGACCGAATTTTGGTCATGCCGTTTCGGCGAAATGAACACTTTTGAACCAGATAATCTGATAAACGTGCATTCGCACTAAACTCTGTAACACTGCCCTACCTTCAAAACTACTTACATCACAACAACGCAAAACCACATCTACAATCCTAGTTATCTTATTAAGGCAACTTTTTTTTTACTTAGCCCCTTATACTTGGCAGTACAAGTCACCAGGGGCAGGACGTTCAGATCCCAAACAACCCAGTCCACCCCAGCTTCCATGGTTGGAATGAATGCTTCCCCAGCGCCTTGTTAGGTAGAAAATCATTGCATGCAGACATCAAAATTGCCAGCTGCTGGTACATTTTGAGAGGGCTGTTGGGTATCCATGCTTTTCACAACTGCAAGGGAATTTGGGGGTGTTTGGAGAAGATCATTACCTGAGGATTCTTCCCTGGGTTTTTTCCTGGATTTCTGCAAGCGTGTCTTTTGTGGTGGAGATGCAGAATGTCCATTACTGCTCAGCGATGATGGATTGGACAGGTTTCTTTTAACTCCCTGCTCTGAGCTGGCAGCAACAAAAGTGTCTTTATCTTGAAATAACTGTGATAGACCTTTCACCTAAACAGAAAACATACAAGAGAAATCATTCTAAAGATTTGATTAAGATTCTATTGCAAAATCAGGCATTTATGGATACTTTTAACAGTTAATTGGCATCCTTAGTTGAGTGAGGGATAAGTTTCTAAAGAAACTGAAGTGCTGAGTGGGTGGCATGGGAAGTGAAAACGAATGTTTGGTTTGTCAAACAAAGACAAACTAAACATAAATTGGCTACCATAAAGAGATTCAAGAAAGAGATCCTCAGTTGAGACCTACTTTCATCTGACTAACAAAGACAAACTAAAGATAAATTGGCTACCATAAAGAGATTCAAGAAAGAGATCCTCAGTTGAGACCTACTTTCATCTGACTACTTCCCCCTCCCCCCACCCCCCGAGGAAAAACAGCTGTAGTTTCTTGACATCAGGAACAGACGACTCAATGTGTGCAAAATGCAAATTTATATTCATTTGTTTTCACTGATATTTTTTTGTATATTTGCAAATTAATTTTATGTGTAGAGAAAATCTATAAAAGCAGAATCTCTTTCCTATAAGGGAATTGAACAAAATAAAACACAAAAATAAAGGATTTGCAAATTCACATGGCATTTGACTAAACCAGCAAAAAAAATAATAAATTATTTACTTGCTTAGCAAAAAAAAAGGTGATCACTGGTTAACATGGCAACACAAACCTGAAAAAGTATCTACAGCTACTAAATTTTATCACAAACAACATCCAAAACTGTCACAATAAAATATTGTCTATTTTTCTTTTGCTGAATGTCGACTCTGTTCATTAATTCCTTCTTTTTTTAATAATATGTAGGGCAGCTGATGATTGGCCCTCAAAATAATTTTTGTATCCAGTTGCTTCCTAGAAAAACATTGTAAAATTAAACGTGAAATTCAAAACTTCTATATAGCACCTTTTTAATAAAACAAAAATTTCACACAAAACAACATTTTCCGGATTTTTCCCGGAACTCGAATTAAATCCATAAAGGAGCTAGTAAGGGTTTTTCAACAATTTAATCACTTGTTTGTGTGAAACGGATAATCCGGCTTTAGCTGAGAACGGAAATCCTAGGCTTACTTTATATACAGAAGGTTTCTTCAACCTCGACCTTTATACCAACAACTTGTTATCCGCAACGAATGAATGCCTACCTTTTCACCTTGTAAAGTGTATAGCTCTCGGACCGGATACTTCAACACGTCAGAGATGTCCTTGAGCACATCCTCAAAGCTTTTCACTGTTTTTCTGTTCAACAAAACCTTGCATTTCTTGCTTTTGTCGTATTCACTCGTCACTGTTATTACGCGGGGTTTCGGGTTTCCATTGCCCGCGCCAAACTTCGAATCGCTTGATGAGGAAAGCGGCGATGTTTCGGACGGAGAGCTTTCCACATCAAGGGAGCGAGATTTGTCTTTCTGCTTTTGACCGTAATTGACATTCTTGATAAGCTGGTCGCCTGAGGAGCATATGTAATGTCTTCCATCCTCTAACTGGTTAATAGAAGTTATCGTGCTTCCAGCAGGTGAAAAAACCGTTCTTACACCATAAGGAAGCGGAATAGCTTTCGAGAGGTCTTCTACGATTGTGTCGAACGATCTATAACGTTGCCTAGTCACTACCATCTCAACTCCTTTAAAATGCTTATCTCCGTTTCGATAAAATGTAACTCTTTTGACTGCGTTCACTCTGCTTTTTCTCTGCTCTCTTACTGCTGTTTGCTCTAAACTAGAATTTGGATATTCTGGATTTGTAGGGTTGAAATGACGTGTCCGAGGGTCGCGTCCTCTGCTAAACTCGTTTGTAGCGCTTTCTTCATTTCTTGTTGGTAAAGGAATTCGGCTACTTAACTTAGCATCCCTTTTCTGTGATCTCCTTTCCCTTGGCTCTCTTTCAATGTCAGGAAATCTCACACGATTATTATCGTCCAAATCGCTGCTGCTGTCGGCTGGAAAAGGCCTTCCATTTTGGGCGCCATTCTCCTGGGCACGTCTTCGTTGGTAATTATTACTGTAACCTCGTCCTGCTCCACGATAAGACATATTTAATTCAAATTCACCATGTTTGCTTATTCTGTTGCTGCAGATAACGAAGTACCATCTCAGTGTCGAGGAATTAAGCCCCAGATAGTCGACAGAAATGTCGCGTGAACTTCTTCAAAACAACCGAATGCTGTTACTGTAATTACATGATTCATATGATTGCCAGCAATTTTGAGCTGAACAAAATCCACGATGTACTTTTCCCAGTCATACTTTAGCTCATTCCACTCCACAACATCCCAAACGTTTACTACGGGGCCGTTTACCACTTTTAATCATCGCTGTTTACTTAGTATTGACGGAAAAGACAACTTGTCGACTTTCTTGCGCCAGTTTCTTTGCAGCACGGATATTGATAAAGCTTTTTCAAGCACTCCTTTGTTTACTTGCCTACGGGAGTGATTGTTAATACCTGAATGTGTCCCCTCCATTGTTAAGTTAATCAACAGCGTCGTCAGGCTATCGTAACTAAGCAGGTGTTCGTAAAGACTTGAAAAGGCACTATTGAAATGCAAATGCGAATGCTTCCAGCCGACCGCCATTTTGACTTTGGAGCAAGTTAACGAGAGAGCCCTGGAAATTGGTCCCTTGATCGGAAGGCGGGAAAATCGCGGGAACCGATTGTGGACGGTAAGGGACACATACACGACGAAGAAATTGTCAATTTCTAAAGCCGCTGGCTACTTTTCTTTTAACTCCCGTTCTCCTTCCGTCCCACCCAACAAAGCTTGCAAGACAAGATCAATCATCAAGCGATTCCGAAAATATTGTGATTGCATCATCCTGCAACAGTTTTCTCCTCTCCCGAGATAAAAAATAAATAAAAGCAGTCCAGAAGTAAGTAAAAACACATGTAAGATTATTTGAACACTGACAATCATTTTGTAATTTAGATGTCTTAGATGTAGCTGCTTGCATATTACGTCATATTTACCTGCTTGACAACTCTGTTAAGCTTAAATGTAATATAATGGGCAAACACTTATATGCATTTACGGTGAATTTTATGAATAATTGCATTAAACGATTTAGCTTTTGATACAACGGAGTTTCACGTGACAAAGGAATCAGAGGAATATATCGCGTGACCAGTCCAAAGAGCAGCAAAGAGTCAAGGAGGGTCCAAAAGTCAACGTTAGTCCAAAAGTCAAGGAGAATGGAACTGACATGAAATAGGGATATTAACATATGGCACTCAGCTTTTGCAACAGTACAATTCAATTGTGTTTTCTTTTCCATGCAAATTTTCAGCATTCAAGGGCTTGAAGTTGTAAGGAAATGCCATCCACCAACGCAGGCTCATATCAATCACCATCAAAGCTTGTTACCAAGCTGTGGTACAGAGCAAAGGCGGCTGTGTATATTGCCCTGTTGATGTCTGCAGCACCCTTCTGTTTTATCTTGACTATTTTTTGCCAGCTGTTTGGAAAAAAATCCAAAGATGATCAATGCCTGGAGACTTCTCTCAGAAGAACAGTGTTGGTATCAGGAGTAGCTCATACCAAGGGGCTGCATATTGCGAAAACCTTGGCAAAAGCTGGCCATCGCGTGATCTTGGCTGATGTAGAAGACTTCTGGTTGTCAGCAGCGCAATGGTCTCACTTCATTTCAAAATTTTACACAGTACCAAATTTAAACCCCCAAGACAGCAATGAAGCATATATCAATGGAATGATCAACATTGCAAAAAAAGAGAAGATTGATTGGTATATCCCGGTAAGCCATACAAAGACAGCTTTGTCTGATACAATCATCAAACAGCGTCTTGCCAAGTTGAATCCACAAGTTAAATGCCTGGTATTTGATGACCCAAAGTTGACAGTTATTCTTGATGATAAGCTTCTGTTCTTAGAACAGTGCCAGAAGCTTAATCTGCGTGTACCTTATTTCAATCAGGTGGATAGTGTAGCAGAGGTCCGTGAAATGGCTAAGCAAGGGTTATTTTTGAATTCTCATTACTTTCTAAAACCTTTGTTGCCTTACTCCATAGATCGATTAAACTTCACTCGCATACCCAGCAATACAGCAGAGTTTGAGAAGTACATAGCTTCCTATGAATCAAAGCTTAATAATGACAACCCATATCTGGTTCACCAATTCATAAAAGGGAAAGAATTTGCTGCTAACGCCATTGTTATCAGAGGAAATCTCCAAGCTTTCCAGGTCTGTTCTTGTTCACCTGTGCAAATTGACTATGATGTGGTAAGCCACCCTGAGATTAAAAAGTGGGTGGAAAAGTTCTGCAAAGCCAAGCAAATCACTGGCAGCATTTGTTTTGACTTCATTGAAGATGACGACTCTGGGGAAGTTTATTGTATAGAGTGCAATCCTCGTCTTCATTCTTGCGTGGTCTCTTTTCTTATGCACTCAAATCTTGAAAGAGCCATTCGTGGAGCCATGGAAGTTCAATTTCAATTATCTGCAGCAATAGAGCCACCAGTTTCATCAACTCATGTCTACTGGTTGTACAATGAAATTGGCAAACTTGTTCGTTTCCAGCAAGGTCTTGGAGAATTCCTCCACACCTTGTGGGTTGGCAAAGACGCAGTGTTTGATGCAAGTGATCCCTGGCCGTTCTTCATGCTTAACCATTGCCAGATGCCAGTTATGCTGTTAGGAGCAGTGATCAGTGGCAAAAGATGGAATATTACAAATTACTGCCTTGGTCAGCTTAGGTGAAATCAAAAGCTGTGTCAAGATCATGCTAACTCTAGAGTTCATGAAGCCATGACTATAATCAAAAGGCAAAAAGAGTCATGCTGCTTGTCCTCCGTTTAATTATGTTTTCATTAAGTCTCACCAAATTTAAATTATATTTTTATTAAACTTATTGGAAGCCTAATGTGGATATATTACATAAGAAACACTGAAATGAACTTTAGACAATGAACTTTAGAAAGGACAAGTAAAATCTTGATTTATCACTGTAAGTTTTTATATATAAAATTTCAAAAATGTGTAAGCATAAATCTTAAAATGATCCTTCTTTGCCTGCAGCAACAAGATAGCTTTCTTCACTTACTTGTTTTGCGGTAAGACTTGCATGAAATTCTCCAGCCAATAATTATATTAGTGCTGAATGGTTCAGTAACTGAACAAGAAGCTGCAGATTCCATTTGGAGTTGAGAAAATATACCTTTTTGCCTGGACGGTTGCTTAATTAATGTGTATTTCTCAGTATGTGCTAGAATGAGATTAGAACAGGTTTTAATAATAATTTGTAGTAAACTAAATATACTAATATTTATAGACTTAAAATTTCTTAAAAGGGGCTTTAAAACTGAGCAACATTTATAGACTTGTCTAGTTGAAAGGCATTATGCATTATGAGCTTGACTTGACAGCTTATTTTGAAGACGAAGGAGTTTTGTTTGGTTGCTTCTTGATTGCAATGACAGGTTAGCATACAGGAACTGAGGAAGTGTGCAAAATTACATACATACACATGTAAAGCAAACACTGCCTACATGTGTGGTAACCTGGTACAAGATAAATTTTACATTTCTGTATACCATAATTGAAGGGGTGCCTGGAAAAAAGCCCTAAGTGACTTCCGATAATTGCTAGATTCTCCTTCCAAATTGCCTTATATTTGCTAGTGAAACAAAAGGAGAATTTGACTTTACATCAAAAGTCACTTAAGGCCTTATTCCATGCACCCCTATAATTATTATTATACTCTAAATATTATTGTCATTCGTACAATTAAGAAGAGACTATTGAAATAAATAACAATGTCAGTTTATTTCTTTTAATAATTTGTTGGATTCATTGGTTTCACGCTGGTTTCACACAGTTGAGAGACTTCAGTTTCATGCAATTAACCCTTTAAGCCCCAGTAGTGACCAAGATCTAATTTCTCAATAGTTGTCTTTACTTGATCAAACGCACAGGTTATGAGAATAAAGAAAATGATCAGATCAAAATGTCTTGATATTTCATCAAATTCTCCCAACTTGTACCACAATAAAATAAGACAAACAGTGAGGAGAATTTGCTGATTCATATTTGGGCCTGATTTCAGACGGTCTGTGAGAGCAATGACAAGGGAGAGTTCAGCAGAAGACCTCGGTCAATCTGGGAATCATGCATGCTCAGAGACCCAGGGGCAGTTAGTCGGGTGAAAGGGATTTTCGTGGGCAAAAGTTTACTGTAAGAACGGGAGAGCCCCTGGGCAATAACTCTTACCGAACCAGTTCCAGAAGCATTTGAATTCCCCACTTTTGATTTTTCTGGCCAGAGTAATTGCCCAGGGGCTCTCCTGTTCTTACAATTAACTTTCGCCCACAAAAATCCCTTCCACCCAACTAACTGCCCCTGGGTCTCCGAGGATGGAAATCATGCTTCTTGAAATCAAAAAGATTAACACTGTCATGTCAGTGCAGAAAGAGTGCAGTTGTTGAACTTGCAGATGTTATCCTGCATAGCCAGGTTTTCCAGTCAGCAAACAGGGAAAAAGTTAACCTTCTTAGAATGCTGCATTATAGAGCTTGCGATATCCTTGAAAAATGTGGCAACATCATATTTGGGATCCTATCTGAGATAGTACCCTTTTCAGAGTTACATTCACAGAACGCAGCTCTATGCTTGTTTTAACCTGCTATTATGCTGTTATTGCTTGCCGACTTTTAGCTTATTCCTTCATGTTAATTTCTCCACACACCCTGTAGACCTTATACATTTGATGTACAATTCAACTTATTTCTTCTGAGCAAGTTTGTAAGAAATCATGTGTCTAGTAATCCCTGCAGCAATGTCCTCTGCTGTTTTATTTTGTCCAAAATATTCAGCAAATTCACCTGTTGGAGCCACAAGGTACTGAATGATGGTATGATCAACCTGCCGAGAGAAAATGGAATTGTCATTCAGCTAAATTATGATAATTTCAGTGACTATCTTTTACCTTCAGTCTACCCTTTTCACTTTCTTTCTAGAAATGTTTTTAAATATACCGTAAATGATCTAATAAACGCCCCCTCTCTTATGAATGCCTCCTATCTAATTAATGCCCCCTAAGCTGAAAAGTTTGTATCAAAGCCCCCTGTCTAATAAACGCCCCCTTCCCTGAAAACCACATATAAACTGGAAACGGATGTATTGTACAATCAATCAATTTATTTGCATTCTTGCTTATAATAATTAACACCCGTGTGCGAGTTGCGTCTTGCCCAATTTTCAGTTCAAGGCACAACTTTCTGTGCTTGATGAGCCAACTCTTCCAGAACCATTTCAAGCAATAACTAACTCAGACATTGACGAGGCCGGCGATTAAAATACCATGGTGCTCGACAAGGACTCAGATGTTGACATTGAGCTATAAGAACTACCAGTTGAGTACCCTTTTCCGCCGCTTTGTATGTACTACTACTGTTATGGTTTTGTTGACGGTTTAGACTTATCAGCGGACAGACTTGATAGTGTGCTAAAGCTCTGTCACTTAGTTTATTATAATACCATATCTGGGTTACCATGTTACACTTATTAGAATAAACGCCTCTCTCTTTTAAATGCCCCCCTTGTACCCTTGAAATTCAATAAACGCCCCTGGCGTTTATTAGATCATTTACAGTATTAGCCACTTTTCCGCCATCATAAAGTTCTGAGGTAGGATCATACAGCAAAAATACCCCTCAACAGAAACATTCTTTCTGGAAATCACCACAGAGAATTCTCTCCTTTCCAGTGAACAGAAAATGGTCACTATAAACAAAGCTACAACATAATTTTTAAGGAAGGAGGACAAAACATTTTAGACCCAAATAACAAATTATTAATAAAACTAAAACAGACAATACAACGTGCAGTGAAATTTCTACAAATTTCTCTTTCTAAATCATAAAATTGTCAATGAGTACTACACTAAAACGTTAAAATGAGAATGTCAAGAGCTGTATCACAGATGACATCTCGTGGTTGTCTGGACATTGGTTAATTTATGTGTTGAGCATTGTTTGTGCAAGTAGATTGTAAAATAGAGTGAATAAAATAATGTCTCACACATCCACCCCTCCCCCCCCCCCCCTCCTGAAAAAAAGCAACATGTAATCGCTTACAATATAGTCGCTGTCTTCATCTGCTGGTCCAGCACTGAAGTACACCCTATAGGCCCTGCAAACTTGTTGGACTTGTTCGGCTGTACCCGTCAGACCGAGGAGACGTGGATGGAACTCTACAAAGAACAAACAAAGAAGTTATTGCCTTGATCTATTGTCTTGGTAAGTTGTTCTCTTTGACCTGGATGTATTGCCACTCATTTCCTGTTTGTGTATCTTAGAACCATTAACAATGCATACATTTAAAAGACCTGGTGATCTTATGTTCAAGTCTCTGGATGACAAGGTTTTCTCAGCATTGTTTGGTATGACTTGATTTGACTTATTTCCATGATGCCAAGGGGGGAAATGGGCTGGAAACACTGTTTAGTATACTGTACATTAAATATCTACTATAGATGGCATGCACGTGATTTCGTCACTGCCAGGTTGATGTACCATAAAAAAATTGCTTGTTTGCCTCTTTTGTTATTTGAAACACCAACATGGCGTAACACCATTATCATGCACTCCATTAACCTCCCATAAGTAACCTCCAAAACATTTGAAGTAAAAGGGTTCTTAACAGTGAAAAAACTGGCATCTTTCAGTAGTTTGTTTTGTTTAGATTGGCTTTCAATCTCTTCAAAGGCAAGTACCATGTTCAGGGTACATGGGTGATAGTAGCTGGGTCCCTGCTTCTTATGTAAAAAGCCCCTTCTGCAACAGCAAGATTAGCCCTTGTACAGCTGCCCCCTCCCCTCAGGAAAAATAGGGGAGGCAGGGCTGTGAACTCTCCCGGATAATCCGGGAGTCTCCAGATTTTGAACCGTATCTCCTGGTCTCCAGATTTATGTCTGTAATCCCCAGATTTTGAGGCGTATCTTGTGGTCTCCAGATTGATGTCTGTAAACTCCCGGATAATTGACGAAGTTTGCCATTTGGCGTCTGCTCAACTCTCTTACAAGAAAATGCAGTAGTGTTTTTTTTACTGGTGAATGTACGTTTCCTTCCTTCTTCCCCCCCCCCCCCCCCCCCCCACTAAAGCCGTTAATTTTTGCTTCAATGGGACGCCTCTCTACGGCGATTTGCCGGGGAAGTCATGTTCTCCATGTTTGAAGACATGTGAGGTTAACAGCCCTGGGGAGGGGGCGGCTGTGCACAGGCTACAGCAACATTCAACCCAACACTTTCTCAAACTACATGTAAATAGTAAAGAATAAGAAATAAAAAAGTACCTTTAACATATTCTTTGACAGCTTCTACATCATCTCTGGATGGATCAACTGTGATAAACAGAGGCTGAAGCTCACCACCTAGCTTCTCTTTATTCTCGTCTACAACACAACAAAATGCAGTTCAAAATAACTTCCACCTGTGACATAAATGCCAGCTTTCTTTGGAATTTTATTTCCTGATTATTTGTACATGTAAGAATTCAAACATTGACAACGATGAAGACTGGCAAAATAATCATCTTTGAGATGGAGCAGAGAACCATTGAATTCTGAATGTAAACCCTCCCAGATTAAAGCCCATAGACTGTAAGTTAGCTGACCTCTCCCCTCCTGCAGAAAATAAAAATAAACCCAGGAATCACAGAGTCACTTTAATGAACATAAGTTTAGGTCTTATTTATATATAGTATTGCCACACAGAAAGTCTATATCAGTCCTCCAACAAGGCCAAAAAGAAAAATACTATAAATACAATAAAATGACTATTCACAATGTTAAAAACTTACACCAAATTCCCTAACTTTGCATAAATGTGAACGAAACTAAAACCAATGCTGTCCGATGTTTCGATGATACTACCATGATCATTATCAAGGCAAAGTGACTGTTTCTTCATGGTATGACATTGGACAGCATTAGTTCTAAATATTTCTGCTGAGGTTTTTCATTAAATCTCTAATCATACCATGTGAACATTTGAAACAGCCAAAATAAATAAATAAATAAATAAATAAATAAATAAATAAATAAATAAATAAATAAATAAGCAGCATGCTGTATTCTGCTTCTTGAACACCATACCACACATAACTTACCAACAATATCAATTGCTTGTGCCATCTTTTCTAATTCGTCAGGACAAATATCAGGACAGTGAGTGAAGCCAAAATACAGCAAGACCCACTTGCCATGGAAGTCCTTGTCAGTGACAGCTTTTCCATTATGGTCTGTTAAACTGAATGGACCACCAAGTGCAACCTTACCAATTGATCTTCTCTTTTCTTTTTCTTTTTCTAAATTGAATGTAGACAAAACATGTACATGTAACATGCTGTACCTTTTAAAGAAATACAAAGACCATATTAATTATAAAATACGCAGACTAATCATAGAAATTCACCAGCGAAAGTCTAAACTTTATTTTAACCCTTTAACCCCTAATACCAAAGAACAAATTCTCCTATCTTGTGCCCATAATTTTCTTATAAAAGTACTGTGGAGAAGTTACAAAACAAAAAAAAACTTCATCTTGGGTGATCATATCCTTAATTCTCATAACCTCAGGGGTTGAATAAGCATTGATATTACAAGGAGAAATTTGATGCTGATCACTGTTAGGGCTTAAAGGGTAAAGGGAACAGTCCCAGAACCTAATGCAGCTATGTTTCAAAACGTTGTGTGTAGCACAGTAAAATACTATACTCTTACAGGTGCATATAGTCACTGACAATGTGTACGATCAACTTCCAATCAACTACTGGGTATATTCTGTGAATTTGTGAGTGTCCTAATAAACCTGATGAAGACAGGTATTGGCCATGCGAAAAGCATATCCTCAAGCCTTTTCACATCGTTTGATCAGTCCTTGAAGTAGTTTTTTTGACTTTCATTTCTATTTTCACTGAGGGGAGATGAACAGGCCTACCATCCTAAGTAAAGTAAAGGATAGTAACCCTGTGGCACTATTTTTCTGAAGATGGGTACAAATAAGACTGAGACAGACTCAAGAACACCTGGGAACTGATCTCTCAGCTTTGACTTATCCAAAGTTTATTTCACCTTTTTCCTTTTCCTCTTTGAGATGTCGTACATAGAGCACCACACCCCCACCCGCCAATGCCACAAGCGCAAGTGACACCCATGTCACAGGACCACGCTTGGCTGATCTCTCAAAAGCTTTATCAACAGCTTCTTTGGATGTTTTCCCTTCAGCCCGAGCCAGGACAGTTTTTGAACCACTTATCAGACTTCTGCTTCGAAAGCTGTTTAAGGCGATGGGCTTCACCTGTTGAATTGCAAAAAAAATGGTATATATTGAAGTTCACCAAAAAATTGTTTGACACCCAAATATCAAAATAATAATTATTGCAACTAGTATTAGGTATTAGGGTACTGTACCCAGAAAATCATCTATATCCCATCTCCCACCAACCCCCCCTCCCCCCCCCCCCCCCCCACTCAGGCAATCTCCCAGGTATTTGAACTTTTGAAACTTTACTGGTTAAAATTCTCAACTTCAGGGGACAAAAAGCTATTAAAAAAAACACCCTACCATTAAGTGCTCCAAGACCTCCCTTGAGGACATTTTTTCAGCTTCAATCAATCAGTGTTCATGCTTTGGACACCGAGATATATATCAATGAAACCCCTCGTACCTCTAAATTCACAGCGCATCTGCCAGGCCAAACACTTTGCAGGAATTTATTACATACTTTTAACAGACGCATTCCATTCGCTTATAAGAGCAAAACCCTGTATTTGAATCCTCTTAACTCCCAAAAACCAAGAAATCACCTACTTGTGAGTTTCCACCAGATACATGTACTTTCAAATTCCCACCCACCAACCAAATTCCCTACCCTGCAGGCGCGCATAGTATGGTACATGGTCAAATACCCGGGGGAATGTTGATAGTTCCAATTGATTGGCGCAAAAGCAGTCACCTTCACCCTTTATTAAATAACCAATATTTAAATTTTTAGTAAAAAACTTCTGGTCAGTGAGAATAATGGCTTTATCGAAGGATCATGAATTCACCACACAGGTGCCACCGGAATAATAAAATGACTTTAAACACAAAAAAATCAATATCATTCTAAAAGAAAACGATAGTGAATCAAACTTCAGTTGGAGCGGATTAAGTTGTAGTTAGCGCTTCGGCTTATGTAATCCAGGAAAAATATTGCAAGCTTACCATGCAGTTACCACTCCCTCTTACCTCTAAATTCACAGCGAATCTGCCTGGCCAAACACTTTTCAGGAATTTATTACATACTCTTAACTGACGAATTCCGTGTCTCAGCATCCTTGAGTTATGATTCTCGACTGGATTGTAATGCTTGGCTATATCCGAATCGTGACGATTTTAAAAAACTTTGCGCCGTAGAACATCCGCCATATTGTTCCAAAGGCGTGGTTACTAAGCGATTTTTTAGTCTTTGTCGAAAAGCCGAGGTCACTAAGCTGCTCGCTGTCATGGCCGCTGTGTTTTGTTGTCTGGTAATGGACTAGAAAGTGACCACCTCCAAAAATCAGTCTGAATTCTCCTACGGAATCCACTATGTTTTCCTGCTTCTCCTGCTTTTCTCAAGGTTTTGTCATGGAAACGCCTTAAACATTCTGTGTAGAATTTTGGCCTGGATTTCTTTGAACAAAAGATTATATTGGAAAGTTCTGAGTAACAATGGTTGAAAGGAGGGACTACCAGCTGAGTCTTATCGTGTGAAGACTTTAAGATGTTTGCGATTTGATGGCTGTTTATGCTACTGCATGTATGATAACTTGGATTCAAAGAGCACTCCAAATAATAAAATAGTTGACAGTTGTTTAATGGCTAACTCTACAATATATCTACTGTACGTGCGATGGTTGTCATAGCGAGGAGACGAATTCGTGGTTGAATTTGGATGAAATTGAGACTTGATTTTGAAAAATAAGTGCGGTTAGCATTCGTCTAAAGTTTCTAGTCGTCAACATGGAAGTGGTGGATTTAGAAAAGAAGGCAGTTCAAGATACCATGGAGGAATGTGAAAATTATGACACAAATTATGACACAGCTGAACTTGATGTCAATGGTGAGCTAACACAAGATCCAGAAACTGTGGATCAGTTCCGACAGAACCATTGGCAATTCTCAGATGAAGGTAGGGGAGTTAAGAAGTGTTTCCTGGAAAGGTTTGCGCAGGGTTTACAACATATATTCATCTATGATCAACCAACAGCCTGTCCTAATAGGAATAATTAAGCTTAACTAGATGAGTGATAATTGCAGTTATGTACACAACTTAAGCAGCTGCAAAGAGAAAGCCTGGAAAAAATGTTGAAGCCCAATTTTTTTCAGGCTTTCTTTTCCCAGCTGATTAAGACTGACCGACCAGCTTTCATGAGGGAGTCAGGGCAATGGGGAATGAAATTTGGTATAGTTACAGCTTAATGGAATTACTGTCCTTTTGATTAAGGTAACGGATGCCTAGACTCAAGATTAATTGGTTATTTATTGTTTTCTTACACCAAATCAGTCTCAGAGATCTAGAACATTCATGTACATGTGTACAACTGGGCACCGAACCCTAGCAGTTCTAAAGTCACTGTTTTGTTAATTGACGTCATTGCAGGACCAATTGAGTATGAGAGTGATCCTTCATCTGATATTGACAAGAATTACTTCAGTGATCAGGAATCACTCACAGGGTAAGGTTGCCATCTTGATTTCCTTTTTTTTTTTTTGCAGTTACATATACAATTAACTAATTTTAATTATTTTTATTTAAAGATGCGATAAAGATAGATAAAGCTTATTACTTTTCTAGAAAACACAAGCGACCAACACGAAAGAGATACAGATGCTCAACTGATTTCTTTTTTATACAAGGCTGAACCAATTCAAGTGAAGCATTGGTAGTTGTGAACAAAAAAAAAATCAGTCAAGGCTAGGGTCTGTATCTCGTTTGTGTAGGTCACTTGCAAGCTTTTCCTTTTTGAAAAATGAAATAAGGCAAAAAACATACTTGCAGTGATCTTGCCCAAACCCCTGCAACTGGAAATATTCCAAGGGTGAAGGGGGGTGGGAAATGATGGGGACTCAAACCCCAAAATTTATAGAGAAGAGTGTGATTGTTAAATAGGAATTTCCAGAAGGTTGGGATGTTTCCAAACCAAAAAGCCTTTCATAGGAGGGTATAGACATTTTCTGGAACAACACAATGCAATATGAAATACTAATTAAAATTAATATCTGATGTGTTTTGTACAGAAGTATGGATGGAGGGATGGAGGAAGACGAATATACCTCTGATCCAATAGCACAACAAACAAGACAGGTTAGTAACTAAAGACCAATAAGGCATAATGAGCATTTGCTTTATTATAACAAAGCTTTTGACAATACTTCCCTTTAGTAATCTGCAGGATATGTTTTATGAATCTCATAAATTTAACCTAATTCATAGAGAAATTCAGAGTAAACATTCACAAAAGTTTATGATAATAAGATCATATTTCCAAACCTTCTTCACGGTAGTAATATTTCCTTTGCTTTCTCTTCATGAATTATTAATGAGTTTGAGAACAAGTGATCAGTGTACAAATGATCTTGGACTTGATTAGTGAGTGTCAGAAACAAAGATTTTTGTATGTAGTCTCATGTTTATGACAAATATCTGCCATCTGATCGACAGGTGAAATTTTAATCAAATTTTCATTCAACTGTAGGAGAAGTTACAGCGTTTAGCCCTGAGACGTCATCTTGATCAATTGAGTGAACAAGTGCTAGAGAAAGACTACCTTGTGTCACAGTTCAGGTAATCATTTAATTCTAAACAGTGTCTCTGATTTGTGTTCAAAACTCAAAAGGAGTAGCAAGCGAATGCAAGCAAGCTAGCAATGGCAGGCAAAGCAGATGACCCTGGAATTTCCTGAGGGTGCCCCCGCATTAGGTGAACTGCTGACCAGCCCCTGAATCAAATTTAACTTAGCCTAAATGATATTTAGCCACAATCTTTTAAAACACACTTCTGCTAAGGTACTCAAAGTGCCAGGTGGGGGAGGGGTGGGGACTCCTCAGTTTTTTTTGTGGGGGGTGGGGTGACACCTAGTCCTTGAAACCCTGACCAAAGAAACCTAATTTATCAATACCTGTTTTCAATACCTAAGACCAAAATGGTTAAAATTGATTAATACTCATTTTCAGACCGAAATGTTTAAAAAACCGTACCCTTCAGACTGTATGTACCTAATAATAAAACTTATATAAGGGGAGTATCCCCCCTTCCGAGTCATAGACCAAGTGGCATGTATATGTTATATGGAAAAGAAGCTTCAAATTTGTTGATATCACCCAGAGAGGTAAGAAGATCATTTGTTTTTGTAAGTAGGCCTAATTAGTATATTAAGCTTCATAGTTTCCTTTAGGCCTCCTTGCCACTGTTATCATCCTTTTCCTTGTTATCGGTACCGTTGTTCTCTCTTTTTTCCTTTGCATACGAATCTGCAATAAAATAAATATAGCTCCCACGAGTCTCCTGTAGCTCAGTGGTAGAGCATCTGAACTAGTAATTGGAAGGTCTTAGGTTCGACTCCTGATAGGAGCACTCGGATTTCTTTTTTCCGAGTATGCCTGCATCACTTTCTAGAATAATCATCATTCTCACTCATTAGGCTGGAAATATACCATTACATTTCTTTCAAAATAAATATAATATACATGACTTGTATTAATTTCTGTATAGTTTTATGTCCAGTAAAATAAAGAAAACATTAAAATATAAGAGGTATTCAACTACAATTTAAATTTAATATTCTGGAGGTGTCAGATTTGATAAGAAAACTCATCATTCATAACATTTCTTTTTGTTGAAGAGAAGAGCTTAAAAAATGTGAAGAACACATGGAACAACTGCAGAAAGACAAAGATATGGTCAGCAATGAAATTGAAGAAGCACAATCTCAAAACAACATGTGAGTAAGAACAGAAGTAATTAACACTCAGGTTCTGTATGTAATTTTCTAAGATGGGAATGCTTCCAACTCTAAACTGGCAAAGCATGTGTTACAGCTGTAGATGCACCATGCCACCAATGTTTAAGTGTACAATTTAGTAAGTTAGCACATGGATCATGTTGTTCAAATGCAGCTTAATCTCATGCCTGGCCATGGGATACATTAGAGAGGTTTAGATTCATGTTTTCTTGAAAAAAATAAGTACAAAGATGAGAATAGTGCAAAACAATTCTGACCTTTGATGCAAATGCAAACTACATTTTAACTTTTATGGTAACTTAACAATCGGCTTTCATATACCAATATAATATTTTTACACAGGATACAAAATTGTACATCTTCTTCACTTTGATGGAGGACATGAACCCTGCCACTGGGCTCCTAACATCTGAGCTTTGGGGTAATAGGATTTCTTCAGTAACGGGGAAGAGGTGCAAGACCCTTGCAATGTAGTTTGAAAGTAATGTTGAGTCATACTTGATTCTGATTCACAATGTATCTGATTGAAGGACACTGTTAGCTTAATGGACACATGATACAGTATTTAGTATAAAAGTATAAAGTATAAATTAAATTATTAATATATAATTTGCTTATTTTCTGTGTACTATTTGGTGATAGGGCATCACTGTACAGACTGCAAGCTTTTCACTCCAAACTGTGTGCAGAAACAGATGCTGAAAAAGATGTGCAGAGAGAAATCTTAGCCAGGCTTCAAGAAGCAGAGTAAGGAACTAAATAATGTTAGTATTTTAGCTACAACAGTTCACATGTGTGTGGTTCCTACATTATTTTGTAGTGATTGTTAGAGATGACAGAAGTGATATTTTGCTAGCTTGGATTATTGTACTGTATTTTCTACTCTGAGCAATAGCTGCAAAGGGATGAATTCTATTTTATTTGGTTTTTCATTTGGTAGATTTGCTCTTGCACAAGCCACTGTTGAACAAGGGAAATTCCTCCTTGCTGGAAAAGAACTTGAAAAAGAAGAGAAACTTGTGGAGAAACAAAAAGCAGACCTATCTGCTGTGCGTTTACGCAAGGAAAACATGAGTGCAGTGGTGTCAGAGAGAAGGAGAAGGGCAAGAGAAAAGTAAGCTTTGGTTCCTTGCTCAGAATGAAAATTATGATAATTTCTGATTACCAAGTAGTTGTCTTGAAACTTTTTGTGAGCATTTAGTATTCTTGATTACCATTTACAAAACTGTCCATACAGAGAGCATATATCTGCTCTGCGAGAGAGGGAGCGGAAGCACAGGCAAGCCATTGCTGCAGCGAAACGTAACAGGGAGCAAGCATCCAAGTTCCTCAAAGAGACAATGTCCAGGTAAATGGTCACATGATTGAGAATATTTTGTGGCTAGCCAGAAAGAGAGTTTACTGATTTCTCTGAACATTATAAAGAAATACGGCTATCAACTTCCTCACAACTGTCACCTCTCCAATAATTAAGGTAGAAAAACAAGTGGGACCGGTCCCACTCTAGGTCTTTACTTTTGCCAGCTTGTTACTGGTTACATATCTCCCTAGAGCAAACTGTCATGAGATGATGCCTTTTCAGAGCCTGAAGGTCAAATGTTGTATCAAGCTAAAGACTTGGAGGCTGTCATAAACGTCATAGACATCATCAGATCATTATTGTTATTGTCAGTTATTTGTCATTTGTCACTGTCACCATCATTTTCTTCATCATCATTATCATCATCATCATCATCATCATCATCATCATCATCATCATCATCATCATCATCATCATCATCATTATAATTAGTATTATCACCAACAATTCATCTTCTTTTCAAGTTGATGTTTAGGAAGTCCAACATGGCTTGTTTTAATTACCAAGTGTTACAAACAGATCCTGAGACCAAAAGACATTTTGATCCATGTTTTTAGATGTTTTGTATGGAGCTATTCTTACTGATTCTCTTCTTTGTGTGCCAGAGTTCGCCAGAAGGAAGCAGAAGAGGAAGAGAGGTCACGTGAATACATGGAAGACAGAATGCAGGCCATACTCAGCTTGAAGGGCAACATAGAGACTAACAAGGTACAATTATAATTATTATTATTATTATTAGCTAATTTTACCAGTTAAAACAGGTTTCTGTAACCTTTAGTTGTTAGAGCTGTCTGGTTACTTGTTACAAGTAGACATTAGGGCCTGGTTGTTCAAAGAGTGAACAACTTTATCCAGCAGATATTTCACTATCTGGCAGGCAAAAAGGACTTCAGTTTACTCATCTTATCTTAGGGCATGTGCAAAATAAAATATTGTAGTTGACCAGCTAACAATTTTGGATTTATTTTTCTCGTAGGAAAATCTCCGGGCCCTTCAAGCTCGTGATGCTAAAAAGAGACTTGAGAAGGAGGAAGAAGAACTGCAGGAAAGAGAAGAGATCCTAGTAGAGGGTTTAAACCCTGATGAGGAACTGACTAGGAGAAAGAGAATCAGACAGTTTGAGAAGGATAAGGAGTAAGTACAGCATTGGGGTGACTGTAAGTTGTAAAATTTGTAAGAGAGAATTTGGATGAGTTTTATTGATTTCTAGAAAAGGAACAAGATTATGCAATATTGGGATATCTTTTAGTAATCTGCTATTTCTAAGTGGTATCAAAATTAATTGTCATGAAACTTAACTGAGAATTCAAAATAAATCAACAAAATAATAAAAGTTTATAATAACTTTTGAGTGTGAGCTTACAACATTTGTTCACTTTTTTAGAGCATATGAGAGGAGACAGAGAGAGCGACAGGTAAATTATTAAATTTCTTGTTACAACCCACTTTTTTTAGAACTTGGTGTCTTTTTCACTGAAAACTACAACATTTTTTACAGGTTGAAATAGTTGACAACATATTGAAAGAAGAAAAACAAATGAAAAAACGATACCAGCAGCAACCTCAGCTGTGGCCTGAGAAGCAAAGAGAAAGAGTCAAGGTACCTACTGTAGCTGTAGATACTATTTTGAGAAAATTTGTTCTGTTTTGTAATTAATACAAGCGTGCCTTCTCTTCAAGGCTCATGAGCTCGGAGCATACATAGTCAATTCAGTCCACCAAGAGGTTAATGTGGCAACAGTTAATGACCACACCATGTTGTCTGATCCCTGTCTGAAGTATTCATGCTTGTAGACATTTAAATTCTGTGTTGATTTGTAGATAGCATCTACTAGGACCTTCTTGAAAACCACAGTATTTGTGATAGAAGCTTCCTAATTAAAGATTGTCATTATAAGTATATGAGGGAATGGCCATTTTTTGTACGGAGGTGGGATCTGGTGGAATTTTATCCAACTAAAGATATTTTTACCCCCCCCCCCCCCACCTCCCTGCCCATCTCAACCCAATGACTTACCTTAAACACTGTATGGCCACCTCTTATCTAAAGGAATAAAAAAGAAAAGAAAACTGACCTTACATTTCACGTGTATACAATGAATTATATTTACCTAATATATTTTAGCATTTCTTTCTCACTATTGACAAATTATAATATTGTTTTAATGACAAATGGTTTACTAGCCTTCTTTTCTTGACCAGGCCCCTTTGCAGCCACTTTTCTCAACATACTCCACCAAGGACTGGCATCTCATTAAATGGGGGTGGGATGGGGAATGGAGTGGCAATGCTTCTAGACTTTTCTTGATAATAGCACTACACCCAACTTTGTCAGAATAATGATCCTGTTATTAAATAAGTCAAATTGTTATTTTTTTGCAGAGGATAAGCAGAAGGCGTCCTAAACCAAAGTTTTTCAAATCCACAAGTGGCTCTTCTTCTGTAGAATACAGTGCTGATGTCGAGGATACTGGGGTAAGGCTGAAGGTTCTAGTTGATCAGGTTTAGTTAACACGTTAAATGCCCATAGTGATCAATGCACACATAATTCAAAATTCCATGATACCAACTTGTAAGAGGAGTAGAATGCTTGAAAACGTACTTACAGTTAAATGACCTCTTTTTCCTTTTCAGTTATCAAACAAATAATTAATAATAATAATAATAATTATTATTATTATTATTATTATTATTATTATTATTATTATTATTATTATTATTATTATTAATAATTATTTGTTTGATAACTGAAAAGGAAAAAGAGTTCATTTCACTGTAAGTACGTTTTCAAGCATTCTACTCCTCTTAATAATAACAATAATCTGACAATAAGCCTTTCCAGAAAATATCCATACCTACCCCCAAGAAAGTGAACTGTAAGGTCATTGGAAATGCCAAGTTGAAGGGTCACAAGCTCAAAATTTTAAAGGGAAGTACGAGGCTAAATTAGAGTGGGGTGGGGGTGGGTCCACACTGGTCAAAATCCCCTTGTTGGGAGGGTATGGCTATTTTTTGGACAACACAATTCTAGTGTCAAACCAAGTTGTAAGATGATAATTTTATTGTCCTTTTAGGGTCAACACATGCCAGGAAAACTTGGTGCAGTATCTTCAGAGGATGATGAAGATGATTTTTCACCTTATGGAGAGACAAGCAGAGATGAAGCTAAAGAAGGGTAGGATGCTTAAATAAGTAGTTTTAAATGTAATTGTTATTCAAAATATTTAGTTATTATACAATTTTTTCTGATTTTTTGTTATTATTTTCAGTGACTCAGACGCTGAAGGAGAAGACTTAGCCCAACCTGAGTTTAGAGGATTGTGGGAGGAAGGGGCTCACAAGGTTAGTTTTGATAGTTTTAATTGAGAGGAAATTTATCCTTTTATAAATGAAACATAAATTGGGCTTTATCCAGATAAGCTTACAAAATCAAGTGCCAATGGTAAAATCTTGGTTAAGGTCTATTGACTCCCTTAGAATTCTTTGTTGACTCGACTCCCTGGCTTTGCAAGGTACTGTACATATCTGGAACACTGAGGTACTGAGGAAACATAAGGAAACAGAGAATAGAAGGGGGCAGGTCTTAGGATTGGGTTGTCAACACCCAAGGATGGGAGAGGGGAGGGGAGGGGCAGGGAGGGGGGTGGTGCATGGTTAGATTCATTTAGTATAATTACAGTTGAATACGTTTGAAATGAATGCCAATGAATGGTGGTTAGTGTCTGTATTAAGGGGCTGTCTTCAAGGACAGGTTATATTGTTGTGTAATCGCTGTCAGCTAACCATGGTGTATTAATTTGCAATCTTGTCAGACATCTGAGAAGAAGGAACACAGATTCAAATTTGCAAATCACATTCCCAGTAAAATGGAACAGGTAACAATATCTGCTGGATACATGAAGAATATTTTTAAAATATATATAACAATTTTTAGTTGAGAGTTGAACATAGTTAAGAAAAAACCTTGTGAATGATATTCCCTATTTTGTTAGCTATTTGAAGATCTCAAAAGTAAACGTAAAGCATAAGGTTTTTGACCAAAGCTTTTAATTTTATACATTTGTTTGTTACAGGAAATGATGGAAAGAGCTCTCATGAAACAAAGGGCTGGGATTGTACAGAAACAAGTTGCCGCAGGAAGAGAATTTAAGGTGAGCAAGTTTGTTGCCTTCGACAAAAATTTTTAAGGAGCCCACAAGGCCAAAAGCTGAGAAGTTAGGTCAGCCCAGCATGTGATGTGTTAGGTGCTGCTGCCAAAAATGTACGTGCCCAGACATTTTCTTGGGTACCCCAGGCTACTGGGCTCCTGCAGCCTTGCTGAGTTGTAGAGTTATCAGGTGATAACAGGCTGATTGACATAGATGTGCAGGTTTATGTTCCTTTTTCCTTCTTCTTACAGAGGAGTCTAAATATTAAATTATTTTAATTAATAACTTATTCAATTCCTTTTAATTTGCATTTTTTTTACAGGGCTGTGCATTTTACAGCAAACCTGAAGTCATCATATTCAAGGTGTGTGAACCTGTTTGCTGATGCTTTTTATTTCCAAAACTTTACATCTCTAACTCATCTTAAATCTTGCAACTAATTCTAATGTTAAAAAAAAAAATTCTAAAGACGTTCTCTGGTCATAAGTTTAAAAACACTGAGCTTTCGATTGCCAGTCTGCAATCTTTAAAAAGTGAGATGTAAAAAGCGGAGGCAGAAACATATATACAAAGAGGTGAGAAAAAAAACCCAACAAATATGAATAAATACAATAATACAAGGGAAATACTAGTGTGAAGAAAAAATATCGATGACATGAATAAAGTGTTTTTAAACTTTTAACCAGAGAACGTCTTTAGAATTTTTTTAATTATGCGTGGTTACTCATCGATTTTTAATTCTAATATTGTTCATTCTCTGTTAATTGCTTTATTCCAGGACTTTGATGTTGGGAAATCCTACAAGAAGAAAATCTTGTTAACAAACATCTCTTACACTCAAAACTATTGTAAATATGTTGGGATGTCACACATTCTAAAGGACTTCATAGAAGTTTTGTAAGTAACCTTTGGTATTTATATGTGCCACAATTACATTGCTGCATGTATCTGTACTGGAGTGTTATCCCTAAAATTTGTAACGTTGTGAACCTCATACCCATCATGAACTAATTTAATTCTTCTTGCACTGTCAGCTGTCAATACGACATTAAGTTTTAAGGACGGTGCCTACTAATACCGAAATATTTTTGTGCGGCTTGACTATGCGGGAAAAGCAGATCTTAGCAAGGCCTATTGGAATCCAAAAAGAAAACTGGGGGTAACCACGCATTTTTCAGAGATAATTAAGCAGTAATATCTCTAAAAAACGCCAAAATATAAAGCAATGTATGGGATTTTTTCCTAAATTGAAGTTTAAGTATCTCTGAAAAATGCATGGTTACCCCCAATTTTCTTTTGAGATACATTGAGCATTTGGTAAGTTCTGCTTTCTCCGTATAGTTTTAAACCGCGCAAAAATATTCCTGTATTAGTAGGCACCACCCAAAGAAAAACCCGAGTATCTCGCGATACGCACAACGCTTGTGCAGTAACAATAGTAGGCACCGTCCTTTAGGCATTGTAATTGTCATTGCATGCTTAGAATCTAATCTCACTGAAGATAGCCTTAAAGAAGCAACAGTTAAAAAAAATTCATTAAGCAGGAAAGTAGTGACCTGACTTTTAATAGAGGTTTAATGCATCTGCCACGCTGAAACATGCATGCACATACAAATTCTTTTCAACTGTTGTTGCTGGTGTTGTCAATATTGTCATGGTTTAGTGCTTACTGTTCCGTTTCTTTTCAGTTTTGATCCTCCAGGTGTTATGTCTGCTGGTCTGACCTGCGACTTTGCAGTTACCTTTAAACCCATGGTGAGCTCTTCAAAAACGCATTAATAATTCATAAGCCCATTGACCTATCAAATGGTCGATAAAACATCACGTGCAGTGGCTTTAAAACCCGATAAAACCTCCTCCGTATTAGTATGCGGTGTTTAATGTTTTTCTCATATGCTAATTTCCAGCCTCTAAGCATCATTGTTATGAACTCTCTTGACACACGCTTTTCCAGGAATGTTTTTGAAGCCGTTTAAAAAACTCGCAGCACGTGTTTTATCGGGTCTAAAAACCACTCGGCTGCGCCTCGTGGTTTTAAATCCTGATCAAACACCGCTGCTCGTGTTTTAAACATTACATGATGATTTAACAGGGTTGCCACCGTCAGGGAATTTTGTATCAAGTCGGGGAAATTCTAAATTCTACCCCAAAGTCAGTGAAAAGTAAGGGAATTTTATTTTTTGCTAGCCACCATATTTGGAAAAGTGTATCCTCGTTGGTAACGGTAATGTTGTTTCAAAAGGCATTCACAAAGGAGTTAATTTCAGTGGCTTCATCACTTGTTTTATTGGTAGAGAAAATTGTCTTCTATATGGACCTTGAAAACTGGTTTGTGGTCAGTAAAAAGTTAGGGAATTTTTATTATCGCAGTAAGTGCCAACCCTGTTAAATTATTTTTTAGTCAAAATATGTGCCTTAGGTTTATTGTATAGTTAGTTTAAGAGGAACCTTCCGTGACTGGTCAATTTTAAGGTAACATTGGATGTATGTTCTTGCAGCTCAATGAAGACTTGGAAGGACACATTGATTTTCTTGCTCAAACAGGACCATTTTCAGTGCCAATCAGATGTGTGACAAAGAAATGTCAGGTAAGTTGTCAGATGACTGAAAGGAGTTGCTGCAGTAGGCAATGCAGGTTACCATGTCATAACAACAAAATATTTTTTATTGCGGTTCCAAAAAGTAGATTTGACAAGTGTAGCACAAATGTTTGTACTCAATACGAGGTTGAAGATATTAAAATTGAAGGGGTCAGATCGCGTTTTTGTTGTTGTAGCTCGGATTCACACGAGTGTTTGCATTTGTCCTTGAATTCCTTCAGGAAACCAAAAGTCATTCCTCCAATGTTTTATCCGTTGTTTTGTGCTTTGTTTTGTAATAAATTCGGAAATCTTGACCATAATCATAGGTTTTTGTTGCACATGAAGTGCAAAACAGCAGATTAAACATTGGAGCAACTTTTCCTGAAGGGTTTGAAGACCACATGCAAAAGCTATGTGATACTGACCTAAAACAATAAAATGTGATCAGTTTTTGTCGTTTTTCTCCAATTATCACAGATTTCTGTTGATGTCACTGAAGTAGAGTTTGGCAGCCAGGTTCTGGGAGAAACCAGAAAGCGTATCATTAATGTTACAAACAATGGAGCTCTGGGGACACAGTTTGTATTCAGAAAAATAACGGGTACTCGTCCCTTTTCCAGTTACTCCAGTGCTACTTACTGTTAAACAAATATAAAGAGATAGGTGACCAGATTTTATTTTGCGTTAAGATAATGTAAACCAAAGCTCAGTTGTTCAAATCAGGTTTGAGCCAGTGGGGTACTTAGCGACTCAGTTTAATCCATTATCCTCTACATTTTTCCTTTAGCTATTTCATCAGGGGAAACCTTTTTGAACGAAGGATCCAAAAACCTTGGTTATCTTTTAAACCAGGGCCCACTTGTTCAAAGCCCGATTAAGCTAATCCTGGGTTAACGCGAACTTTAATTCGAGTTAAATTACTTATCAATGAAGATTCGGCTTCAAAAAGATTTTTGTTCCTCAGTTTTGACTCACACTTTTCTTTGCCATTAGCTAAGTAAAAATTAGCTTTTGAAACCATTTTATTGCGGGAGATGAAAGTGTCGGTTAATTTGTAATGGGGGATTAGCGTTAATCGGCTTTCGAACAAACGGACCTAGAGTAGCATTATATCTTTCGACCAACTGGGCCAACGATGATTGTTGGAGGTTTCTTTATCTACCTCAGAAATATCCTCATTCCACATGACTAACAAGGATAATAAATAATAATATTAATCATAAATTTAAATTTATACCGCGCAGTTTCTATAAAAATATTCAACTGCGCCTTAGGCCCAGTTCAGACGCCGAACTTTTCATGAGCCGAACTTAATTCAAATTAAGGTCGGCCCAAATCACGAAAATCCCGCCTTTTGATTCAGACGCCGAACTTAATTTACTTGAAGCAAAACCAATCGAAATGTCAGCGTTAAATTTTTATTTTTAATTTGTTTTTTTTAATTTGAAATACGTTATAATAATTTATGCATTAGGTTCGGCTCATGAAAAGTTTGAAGTCTGAATCAAAGCCGTTCCAAAGCCGAAATTCCCGGCTGAGTCAGGCGGGAAGAACGGCTGAGCCGTTCCAAATTAAGACAGCCGTTCTTAACTGATTCAGACGCCGAACTTTTCATGTACTTAATTCGAGGTATTAGGTTCGGCTCATGAAAAGTTCGGGGTCTGAACCGGGCCTTACAATAAATATTAAATTAAAAATAAAATAGAAGTTCAAAATTACAATTCTAAAATTCCATAAATAAATAAAATAATTCATCAATAATGCAAATTAATTATAATAACTATAGTAACTAATTAAATGCCCTATTAGATAAAAAAGTTTTAAAGGACGTTAAGATGTGCGTGCTGTTGCCTTATTCCTTGTTTTACTTTTTCAGGTTTGGCCAGATCTGACTCCTCTTCAGAACTAAGCTCCATCGGTGGAATGGTAATCATCTTGTCACTTGTTTTGAGAGTGTTTACTCTTGCTTCAGTTCTCTCAATTGTCATTCCTTTCCTTTATTCCTAGACTGTTACTGATGTCAATATACCTCAGCTAGATTCCAACCAAACTGGTGATCAACAGAATCCCGAGGGGATGGTAGAGGATGCTAAAGAACCTCAGGGGGGTGGGGTAACCGCAGCACCAGGAGATATAGAAAATCAAGGTGTGATACTGAGCTATGTTTTAACCTCGTGTTACTACGAAAGCCGAGGAGGACTTCGGACTTCGGAATTCAAACTTTCCGGTTTCGGAGTTCCGACTTCGGACTTCGGATTTCAAACTTTCCGACTCCCGACTTCCGACTTCTGACTTCCTCAACTCCTAAGTTCTTCCATGTGAATTCAAATGTTTTCTTTGTTTTTTTTTTTTTTGAACTGTGCTTATTTCGTGTTCTGCAGAGGGTGAGGCCGCAGACAAGTCCCCAGACCAAAGAATTGGTAGTGCAGTGAAGTTTGAGGAGGGCTTGGGAACTACTGAGGGAGATGCTGCGGCTGAGGGGACTGGGGAAGAGCCAGATGGTTTGTAGATATAACTCTTCCGATACAGATGAGTTAGCTGTAAACAGAAGGCTTACTGCTCTTGGCTAATTGCGGAATGTATTGTATTTCAGCAGAGGCTGCCCCAGTGGTACCACAGACAGCCTCTTCACCAGTTCCAACAGAGGTTTCCATACTAGAAGGTCTCAGAGTTGGAAAGGTGAGTATTTCTATCTTCCCAACATAATATAGCACAATATATATCTGGAAGAGTTCTTTTAAAGGATGCTGGGATTTCATAGGTGTACTGCTTGCATTATTGAGTGTTGCTCAGTAGTCTCTAACTTCGTTGAGATTTTTGCAAGTGTAAGCTTTTGTTTAAGTGCATTAACCGATGAGCGCCTGATTGCTTGCTAGGTGACTTTAAACAAACGTCTGTTGAAGATAATGATTGGACTAAATAGGACGAATCACCGGTTAAGACCCCCCCCCCCCCCCCACCCCCAAGAACAAAGGAATTTCAAGGGTGTTTTCAATACAGTGGAGCGAAGACCCGGAACACACTCCCTCGAACAATTAGATCTCTGATTAACCACTCAGAACTCAAAAGTGCCCTTTGCGAATTTCTTCAGACACCAGTGACTTTTCATAGCCTTTCGTAGTCTGCAAAAGTAGGTAAATATTTAGTTAAGGGGGTTTCTATAGGAACTGTGGTGCTACGTCGGTGGGGGAGTGGAAACGAACGGTTGGTTTATCGACAGAGTTGATAAGGTAATTTGGTCCTCGCAAAGAGATTCCAGTGCTGACGTTTGGAGCGTTAGCCCTTCGTCAGAGTGAATACGAAGGGCCTGCGTTCGAAACGTCAGCTCTCGAATCTCTTTGCGGTGGCCAAATTAGCTCAGTATCACTCTGTTCATGAAACCAAATACAGTGAAACCCCGCTTTACGGACACCCGCTTAATACGAACACTCGTTGTTACGGACAGTTTTCTTGGTCCCGCTGCAGACATTGTCCTTAAAATTAACCCTCTTAATAAGAACACTCTTTCTGGTTCCAACGGTGTCCGTAATAACCGGGTTTGACTGTATTGGTAAATACAATATTGTCTTTCACTAGAGTTGGGAACAACATCTAGATAATGCTTAGTGTTGTTGTGTTTTATCGACAGCTTGCCTCTGGAGATATTGCACCATTTTCACTTGTCCAGTTGGAAGTGATATTTAATCCTACCAAGCCTGGAAATGCTCTTGCAGAATTTGAGATATCTTTTTCTGATCCTCTCTCGCCCCCGGTAAGTAAAACCTTAAACACGATGGCAAAGGCACGGTCCGCCGTGTTTTAGCTTTCCATACTTCTGTCTGTTATTTTATTCTGCTGAGTTTTTCGTTGTTTTAAAACAGATTGAGCACTTAAGGTAATTACTTTACGTCCATGATATTTGGCGACTACGTTACAGTTTAATACGGTATCACATCCCATACAGTCACTTTATTAAGGGTGCGTTCTTTTGGGAGTATTCGGGACAGACGGTATTCATGTTTTTGGGGACCTATCGTCTGTTTTCGGAATGAATAGAATAGTACACCGTTCATTCTGACCCTGATGGTAGAATGAACGAAATGCAGTTTACTCATAATAAGAGGAATTTAGTTATTTTGGAAAGGTTTTCTGGTTAACGGGAATAAGCTGAATTGTGTTCTTTTGGAAACTGATATTGTGTGTATTTTGTTATTCCTGAACTGGATAAAGCATCGCCAAAATTGTCCGAAAGAATGCGCCTTTCGTTTTCATTAATATCCGTCCTTGTTCGTAGTTGCGTTGACCTTCGTTTGGTCTTATTACAGAAGACGTAGATATGACATAATCACAACCAATTATTTGGTGCTACGAGGATGCTTCATGTAGCAAACATCTTCTGGTTGATCTGGAAAGGTCATCATTGTGAGATCACTATTATCACTTGAGGAGTGGGCGGGGATCTGCAGAAAAACCCCATTAAACATAATAATTACATTACCGCAGCTGTTTATAAATTTCATTCATAAACAGCTGCAGTACTGTAATAATTATGTTTGCTACAGGAAGACGTCTTATACAAAACAGCTGTGCTGTATGCAGTTTAGTTTCCAAGGGATCTAGGAAAGCAACGCTAATAATTTTATTGGATTCCTCTTTTGTGCAGATTATGATCCGTGCGCGAGGGACAGGGATTGATGTTCCAGTATGGGTGGAGAGAGAGGTACTGTGTAATAAGCTGTACTGATTACACTGGGGACTTTACGCAACCACGACGGCAACGCCAATGAAAACGTCACTTGAAAATACTGACAACTTTGTGTTACTTGTACTACTTTGCGCTTATTCAATACGTTCAACTTCTACAATGTGGCCGAACTATCCAGTAACAGAACTGGTGGGAACGGTCTTCAAGTTAGCACAGAGAATGAAAATTTACTGTCATCTGCTCACGCTCTCCATAAAACCTTGAATTTGGGCATTTCACGCTGTTGTTTGGCCGAAGATGGCGACGAAATGTATCAAAATTTGTAATGCACGTGCACAGCATTGTTTGGCTCATTCGACGTTTTCGTTGCCGTCGGCGTCGTGTTTGCGGTAAGTCCCTACTGTGCAATCCAGGGCGCTTTCCATGTAACTAGGGAGCTTAAGCAACGACGACGGCTACGGCAACGCCGCCGCCGCAAAACAATAGGTTTAATGAGCCAAAACAATCGCTTTGCACGTGCGTTTTATTTACCTTTTGGTACATTTCTTTGCCGTCCTCTTCAAAACAACAACGTGAAATGACCAAACTTCAGGTTTTGTGGAGAACGTCAACGGACGACGGCGAATTTTTCATTTTCTGTACGCCACTCCTACCAATTTGGTTCCTGGATAGTTCGCCATTTTTGTAAAAGTTGAGCGAGTTTAAATGATCGCGAAGTAGCGCAAATGAAATAAGTTATATTTTCAGGTGACGTTTTCGTTGCCGTTACCGTCGTCGTTGCTTGAGCTCCTTATTAACATTCCGGTTCAGCGCAACGCGCAAAATCTCGCGGGACGCAATTTTTGCGCGCGCTCACGCTTGAGAAAAATAAAAAAAACTACGTAGTCTATCAAGAAGAAGAACTCATGGGGATGACGTTGAAGTTCAGAAAGAAAAAAGGAAAATTCACCAATGTTGCTCACGTTCTCCATAAAAACTTGAATTTTGTCTAGCAAAGTGCATAACGCACGTGCGAATCGTTGTTTTGATGATTAAACTTTTTGCGTTTTGAAATTCTTGTTGCCATCGCCTTCGTGGTTTCCTAACGTATTTAGATTTTCCAGTGTTCGTTGATTCTGTGTGTGAGTATTTATCCCAGACCGAAGAACGAGATAGTCAAATTAGAGCGATTGTCGTTCGACCTTGAAATTATCAGGGAAATTTAGCAACAACGACGCCGACGACAGCGAAAACGTCACTATTAAAAAGAATTCGCGTTTTTTCAAACGTCGCGATTAATCCAACTCGCTTTAAATGTCAAATGCAGGTGAAATTTCATGGAGTTGAATTCTTGGAGACCACACCCAAGTTTAGAAAGAGAAAGAAAAATTCGTCGTCGTGTGTTTATGTCCTCCATAAAACGTCCCATCAGGAAATTTCACGTGCTAGTCGTGCAGTGACGGCAAAGAAATGTACCAAAAAGAGTAATGCACGTGCAGTGTTGTTGTTTTGGTTATTAAGCCTGTTGTTGTTGTTTTTTGATGTTCTCGTTGCCGTCGCCGTTATCGTTGCTAAAGCTCCCTATTGTCGTTTAACCTTGAAATTATTACCAGCCCTGTACGCCAACAAAACCCAGACAACAAGTGGACTGTAAAATAGCTTCAATTTGATTGTTTTAAAAAACAAAACCAAACGTGTGCGGTTTTTGCTTACTTTCGATCTGAGAACTTTGTCTTTGAGGTCACTTAGTTTTCAGCAACTCCGGCAATAGATAAATCGAGCAACGTTTGTTCCATTTTTGAGAACATATTCCGTATTTTTTTTTCTTCTTGTAACTAAGTGGTGGATATAACAAATAAAGGGGAACTCTTCTGCATACCGTATTCTGCTTTATATTGTTGTAATTTTCCTGTGAACAGAAAAGATAAAGTAGCCAAATGAACTTTGTTTGCTCGACAGATTGTGGATTTAAAGATGTGTATGTATGACAGGCTGTATCAAGATGCAATTCTCGTGAACAACAGGTAATCAGTGGCATCGTTTTATTCACAGAATAATACATGTATATACAGACAGACCAGGGGCCAGCGTGCGTCACGAAGATACATCTTAAAGGGACAGTATCACGCTATTTTAGTAACACATTGGAAATCGAGAAAACGCCATTTGGTTGATAGCAGCCAAGATATAATGACCAAAATTCCATGAAAAGACTATCAGAATGCAAAGAAACTATCCGCGGATATTTTCGCCGGCAGATGACCAAAATAAAAATGGGTTCAAATTTGAAAACGCTGTCGTAACGCACTAAAAATCGGTTGTACTATATTTTGGTTCAACCTTTCGTCTTAGTAGAATCACTATTAATATTTCGTTAAATTAGTGATTTAGAAATTAATTAACACTGTGATCAAAGTTTAAATTTAGTGATTTTTTCCCCAAAATCATGATATCTCCCATGATACTGCCCTTTAAGTATGTTTCCGCTTAGCAATAGGCTATTGTTAGTCCAACAATAGACTTTTGTTAAGAAAGAATACTTAGGATATATCTTAACTGGGAAGGCCTTCGTGAATTTGGCCGCAGTCTCCTAAAAGACTGAAATAGCTTTACCGTGAACACCGTAAAAAGATAAACTGCTTGTTCTTTTTAATCGGGGTGTGGATGACATCCTTTTGATTCCAATCCAGCTTTTCCATTCCGATCAAATTCCTGGTTAAACTTCTTTTCAAGATCTGTAAATCAGCCAGGGCCCAGTTGCTCTAAGCATGGTTAGCGCTAACCATTGGTTAAGAGGTATTAAAACTTATAGGTTGTCATGGCATCTAACCCGGGCTAGCGCTGACCATGCTTCGAGCAACTGGGCCCTTTGTCTGTGTTACCTACTGCAGTAAAAATCCAACAGGTTATCTATTCTATCCCTCCTTTCATGGAATAAGATCTCCTCCTGCCTCTACCTCCAGACAGCTATAACATTAATTGGAAATCTCTAAAGTTCCTAAAGATTTCTATTAATATGAGGCAAACTTCGTTTGGTGCTCATATTTCTAACTTGTCATCTGCCGATACAGTTTCTCTAATCTATCGAGCTGTAGATAATACTCCATGAATTTTTGTTTACACACCTCCACAGTTTTGTAATCCTTGTAAATTTGCATGAAAGTTGTAAAGTAGTATGTAGAAATAAAGAAACTTGAAACTTGAAACTCAAAGTTACACTTATAAACAGCTCCGTTTTTTGTTCTCCTATAGAGCCACGTCAGCCCTGAGGTTGAAGTTTGAAGTTTGTAAGGAGCTCAAGAATCACCTGGAGCTGTTACCTAAAACAGCTTACATACAAGCTGAGTCGCAGTTCTCTGCACAGCTAAAGTTTCTTCCCAGGTGAGAAGGATATCACGTCGTCTTTTACATTTATCGTACACCTTCCATGTTGAGTGGGGAAGGTTCCTTGATTATCAGATCTTTCAAAATCACACAATAAAAGTAGGAGCCAAAGCATTGCTGGTTGCAACATAGAAAAGCATTTTTGCCGTAAATAGTGATTTCTTTGATCGGTACATTTACATTCATTTTGGAGCGATGTTTTTGAACGGTAAACCTCAATGATGCATTCCTCCGACTCCCGTAAATCAAATGGAATACAATATGCAACAAAAGACTGTTTCCGAGTTGCTTTGAACCTCATTATGAAAGCAAAAATTAGAAAATTAGCTTTCATTCATATGCAAACAAAGCTAATTTCCATTGAACAGTTTTGCACTTAGCCTCGCTTTCATAGTGAGGTTCACAGCAACTCGGAAATGGCCTGTTTTGTTGGTTCATCCCAAAAGTGGGTTTCAGAACAATTAGGAAAACATACTTTACACGGGCTGAGACTAATATCTAACCTCATAAGTTACAATATATAATATAAAAATTACTAACAACTATTGTTAAGTTAAAAACTTCATATTGAAAAAAAATTCATATTGGTAGTTTGATGTCATTAATGTCTGCTGGACTGTATTTTAGGCAAACTTTGGTGGATGACTGTCCGACATACTTTGACAGTGAGACAAGGTTACTGGACGCACCTATGGTCATACGAGTGGCAGATCAGGTATTTTGACCCTCCCCTCCCTCGTGAATTAATCAAAGATACTGTCAACCTGGTTCTCTGTACTGTAAAGTATTTGTGACACTTTCTAGTTTTTGTTTGTCTTGTTCTTATAGCTCGTGTTCCTCTTCGCCAGCGGACTATATAAACCGCTGGTTAAAGTGCAGGTTTAGGATACCCATTCTTTAACGAAAGTTTTGAATGCAGGTGACCACACGTCGCACGAATAAACTGTTCTGAATATTTAGTTACGTTTCGTTGCCGGATCTCTTGGAGTAGAAATACACGTGCCAAACATCAGTTTATGTGTAAATAAACCAAACTGTTTGCAGGGCTGACACTACAGCAAAGGGCAATAGACCCTTCTCCAAAATGGCGGCAACAGATTTGAATGTGTTAAAATTGAACTGAAGGAAAAACTGATATCAGCACTAGAAAGAGCACCTTTACTTTAGTAACCTTGCAAAGTTTTAGCATATTAGGTGTTATATCAGCTTGGGAAATGTAAGATGAAATTTGACAAATTTACAGACGTTTGTTTGACTGGGGGTATACGTCATATCCCCAGTCATACAAACGTCTGTAAATGTTTTCATTTTTCAACTTACATTTTCTCAGCTGATATTACACCCGATATGCTGAAATTTTGCAGGGTTACTAAAGTAAAAGTGCTTTTTCTAGTGCTGGTACACGTTTTTAATTTTAACTTATTTGAATTTTCGGCCGTCATTTTGGAGAAGGGTCTATTTAACAATTAGATTATGAGCTCGAGATTTCTATCGCGTGATAGTTGATGAGGGCGAAGCCCGAATCAACTATCACGCATAGAAATCGAGAGCGAATAATCTAATTGTTTTAGTATAAATCTACAAGTCGTTCAAAACTAAACAAGTAAATTATCTATTTCCTCATCGCAGACACTTCGAAAACGCGAAGAAGCGGCCGCCATTTTGTTGAGAATCGCTACTCACTATCTATCACAGAATAGATAGCGAGTAGCGTAGCCAATCAGAGAACGGCATTCGTGATAGAACACTATTAGATTTATACTAATGGCCAATATTTCAACTAGTACTACTAGTCTTCTTCAGGGCCAGAGTTGCAGTGAGAGAAAATGGAAATAAGCTTTTTTGTGCCGTTATTTTCTGTCATTGTAAGTTGAAATATTGACCAAATAAATTGCCCGTTTGCCGTAATGTCGGCCCTGCAATCATTTTGGTTTATTTACCCATTCTCTGTCATATATGGAAGCCATCGGAAAGATTGAGTGACACAGTGTGGTTTTTGGGACATTTGAAAGGATTGTGTGACAGTTCATGTAGTATATATGATGTGGATATGTTTTTGTCTCCAGACCCGCCCAGTCCCCTTCACGGTCAGAGCGGTAGTGACGTCATCGGACATAGAGTTCAACGTGCAGGACATTGATTTTGGTTTTTGTACCGTGCGGGAGTCTGTAAGGAGAACAGTGACAATCACCAATAAGTCTGTATTGCCGCAGCAGTTTGGCTTCTGTGGAGTGCCAGATGTGAGTGCTAGCTGTCAACAAGCAGTGCACGGCTTATGAATTTTGAATTTTACCACACTGGGCCGGGTTGTTCGAAAGCCGATTAACGCTTATCCACGATTAAAAGTTAACCGAGGTTTTTATCTCGCTCATTAAAAATGATTTTAAAGGCTCATTTTAAGCTAATGGTAAAGAAAAGTCTTAGGCAAAACTGAGGGACAAAAATCTTTTGGACGAATCCTTATGGATAAGTAAATACACTCGAATCAAAGTTCACGTTAACCCAGGATTAGCTTAATCGGGCTTTGAACAACTGGGCCCTGTTCATGAAAATCCGGTTTTGTTGCTCTAAATTAGGGTGAATTCATGGGTCTTTGGTATTGTATCTAAGGTTTTTTCTTTGTAGTTTGAAGAATTTGAAGTTATAACAAAGCACCTCCTTGTTTGCAATACTGAATCCTTGGACATGAATTGGAAAGTTACTCACAATCTCTTTCTGTACTAAACCATTATACCTTTCAAGATTTTCATAACATTCTATTTCTTTCATTTTACAACTTTACAAATATGCGTTTCCTGTCCATTGTATAAATACTCGAAATTGATTAGTTTTGGATGATTCTTGAGGGCTAATACTATGCACAAAATCCACGCATCTTGTCTATTGTCTACTAAACTGCGTGGGTCGGTTATTAGAAGATAGTTCAGACGGTGTTTAACAAAACCACTTTCTAAGCCATTTTCAATTTTGCCAACAGTCATATCTAAACATTGTCTGCTGCTGACAGTAACAAGAAGGCTTGCATCCCAGACTAAAAAACTATTTATCTACTAGAAATAAACCACTTATAAAAAGATTTGGAGGCCCACTGATTGTCTTAAGCCGCGGCCTTAGTTAGTCTGTTTAAATAATTGGCCCCGTGAGGTTTTGCCAGCTTTTTATTTGTGCTTTCTCTGTTTTCAGACAGTTGATGTTCAGCCCAATGATGGGTTTGGTACCCTGTTGCCGCTGGAGAGTTTTGATGTAGATATCATGTTTAACGCGAAAAAGGCAAAGGTAGGGAAACATGTCAGATGCATTTGAAACAATGATAAAAAGTCAGATGAGAATAGACCATTTTCGAGTTGCTTTGAACCTCATTATGAAAACGAGGCTAAGTGCAAAGTTTTTGTTATAAAATTAGTTTTCATTCACATGCAAACAAAACTAATCTTCATATAAAAAGTTTTTGCACTTAGCCTCGCCTTCATAGTGAGGTTCACAGCAACTCGGAAATGGCTATTACAGCATGAGATCTACAAACAACACAATACTGATTGTTTGGTGCGATGAAACATAACATCAGGCATCTGTTTCTCAAAAATCGCAAAGTGTTTTATGGTGCGAGAAGTATTTTTTTTTTTTTCAAATTTGTTTTCTATTGATTAGCAGTAGTTTTTCAAACTGCAGTGGAACCCCGATTTTACGATCGTCGATCTAACGATATTCCCGATTCAACGATCAACATTCTGTGTCCCGGCAAACGTTATTTATAAATCCGTAGTTCCCTTACCATATCGTAAAATCGAGGTTCCACTGTAGTCCAATGTGTTTCTTAATTTCGTAAAGCTTTCAACGCTTTAGCTTTAAGATGTAATATATCAAACACAAGGAAGAGTGTTTCATCAGATATCCAAACACTGAGAAGTAGGTTGGAAAAACGAGGCGCAGCCGAGTTTTTTTAAACGACTTCGAGTATCTGATGAAACACACTTTCTAGTGTTTGATATGGATTCTCAAATGATCAATAATTCTTGGAGAAATTCAAGGCTAAAGTTGGCAAAATTTTATGGTAATTAGGATCACATATCCAAACCACGGTAACGATAGTGATTTTCTTTGTTTTCTCTTGATGAATTATTAATGAGTTTGAGAAAGTTTTAAGACAAAACGATTGAATTTCTGGCAATGAACGTTATCCATGCTAGATAGTTTTTCGGGCCCGAGACGTTTTCGAGTGAGACGCACACCAGTATTTCTATGTACGTATAATAAATTCAATTTTGAACTCTAAAACTGAAGATGAAGGAAGAGCTGTCGAAACATGTCTTTGAAAATCAAAATTGTTGGGGGCAGGGCGGACTTAAATTTCATCCGACATGACTGAAATGCAGCATTTAAAAAACCCCAAACCTGACCTAACCTGTAAGACCGGTATTACCTGTTGCTATCTTGTCAGTCAACAGTGTTGTGGTTTGCTCGTTATTTCAGGAGTACGAGTTTGATCTAACCTGTAAGACCGGTATTGGCCGTGAATTCAAGCTTCACTGCCGCGCTATTGGTGTTCTGCCGCCGCTGGAGCTGTCACACTCTGTGATTAAAATGAAAGCTACTGCTGTTAGCGACACGTGCTCTGCGCATATTGACGTCATCAACTCACACACCAGTGCAAACGAGTTCACGCACCCAGTCCCCAGGATTGGCTCAGGGCCCATTGTTGAAGTGGGCCCCACATCATTCGAGTTTGTGGTCCCCGCTGGAGCACCCCTGACCGTGTCCCCAGCTGTTGGTACTGTAAATCCAGGAGAGGTAAGATAATCATCTGCTCACGGGCTTAGTAGTTTTGTCCGCATTTTAGACTTTTTACTTACATTTTTCTACGAGCGCGCGAAAGCGAAAGCGCACGGAATATGACCTGATACTTAACGGCAGAGGTTGTAGGCCGAGCTGGCTAAAATCAGGGGATATTCCGCAAGATTGAGCAGGATAATTGTTTTATTATTCAACACCTTGGTATCAAAGCACAGTTTTATTGCACGGAGGCTGGATACGATCTTTATTTTATTTTTCTTTCCGACACATTAAATGACGCCATATCGCAGGATATCTGTTGACTACGGGCGACGAATATTCAGTGCACCGCGACTATATTTGGACAGTGTTACAATGCGATAAATAGCCGATCCAACAAGCGCGAGTAGAATGATTGTTTTATTAACAACAACCAAGAAATATTGCTAGATCTCGTTGATTTTATTTGCAAGAATGATTAAAAGACGATTTAATGGACGCTATTTGTCAGGCGTGGTATAATGGCTGATATCCCATTGCCGCTTAGCCAATCAAAACTCTGGAACTACATTATCCAATGGTCCAGATAATACTTAAATGATGAATTGAAAAACGAGAACTTCTCTCCTGTGACTCCTGTTTTTAGGAGCAGACGAATATTTTGCTTGAGACCAAAATTAATAGTGCGGAGTCTGCTAGCCTTACCTTTTGCGCAAAAGCCACGAAGAATTCCTGAAGTGCTGAAAAATTTATACTTAGTTAACAATCCCGAGTGTTTCTTCAGTTTTCACCCACGGTTCTTTGTTTCAGCGGTGTTTGGTTCACGTGACCTTTAATCCCCGGATGGACCCTAATATGGTGCGACTGGAAGGCGTGCGCATGATGGAACGAGAAGCTGAGGCAGAGAGAAAGAGACTGGAACAAGCCTCGCCCCAGGAAAAACCGCAAGAACAACCCGCTGGACAGGTGAGCCAGTGGACGTACAGTTGTTAGTAAAGGCCGATTTAGACGGTACAACTTTTGCTTACGACTGTCGCATGCGATTTCTAGAGCACGCGCAGCTCGCGTCATGCAAAAAATCGCACACAACTCTCGTCATTCAACATTGCCTATACCTACGATTGTCGTAGAATTTAAAAGTCGTACCGTGTAAGTCGCTCTTAATAGACCTTTATCACTCGGCGGCCATGTTGAGTCTCAGGAGAATAAAAAGCTTTGTTTTAGCACGGTAAGCCTCGCAATAAATTCGCCTCTGACCGAGGCTTGCCGTGCGAAAACAAAGCTTTTTATTCCCCCGAGACTCAACATGGCCGCCGAGTGATAAGGGTCTATCGGATTGGCAAATTTCAAGATTTTCTTGTTAGGCAACGATTTTAAGCTGCTTTACGGAGCGCGAAGCGGGTTAAAGTTATGTAGGGCAAACTTGCAGCATGTTTTATTTAAATTACAGTTAATCTGATAGCAATGTTCTTCTTTTGTTTTCAATGATTCAACAGAAGAAAAAAGGCGGCAAACCTGCTCCCGCTGGTAAGAGCCCCAAGACATCACCAAAGCGAGGCGGTTCACCGAGCGCGCCAAGCCTGGTCACTAGAGCCAAGTCCCCCGTCAGAACATTCACCATTGACGACGTGGTTGATGGGTAAGATGATTTATTGCTTGGTACAGTGAACAATAAAGTCCTTTCTTTAGCACTCCATGGTAATCTGTTTTGCAAATTTGAGTGATACGAAATTTTGAAATTTTTATGATTTCTGGGGAGCGTCAACCCGTGTAAGCTGTGTTGGAATCCCGTTGTGGGCTGAATCATTTCAGCTCACTAAATTACGGAGATTACTAACTGTTTTGAAGTCGAAAGTGTGGAAAATGAAAGTATGCGTGAGAAGGACTGTTGCTCGTGACAAACCAGACTTCATACTTAACCGACTTATATTATGATGGTTCTTTGCTTCAAAGCATTTATAATGCCATCTTAAGCTTTATCAAGTTACTAACTTCTAAGTGTTAATACACCAACAAATTGACCCATTTTTTAGCCCTGTTTGAGTCAATATCCAGGCCGTGGTCGTAAGACGGGGCGCAAAGCCTGGCACTGTTTAGTTTTAATTTACTTTGCCTGCTTTAATCACGGTTCACTCGTTTGTTAGGCTCGATTTCCGCCGCTCCCTCGGGTATTGGGTGAAAAAAATCGGCCCCTGATTGGCTAAAACTCTGATTAGAAAAATAACTCGGGTTTTGATTTTGGGGTGAGCGCGGGCTCATTTTCCCGAACAGCAGCTGGTAATCGAGCCTACTCGTTTGTAGGCATATACTTTATGTTAAGGTTAGGGTGACTATATGGAGAGTTGGGTGACTATGTGGAGGGTTAGGGTTAGGGTTATGTGGGTGTCTATATGGTACCATTACATGTATTACTCGCCCGTTTGTAAGACACTTGTTCTGTTTTTGCAGGTCCAATGAATACGAGAATGCGCACTTAGCTCTGCTGAGGACTTACCATAATACGTTTTCTCGTTACGTCATTCCTTGCTTTCTTGCCCCAGGACGATGCACAGAACCGAACACTCTGTCATGCAGGTGAGAGATGACGAAAAATGGTTTCTTTTTATAAAATGAACAATTTTGGTTTTGAAAAGTTGTCTTTTTATCCCGTTACACTGAGTCAATCTACTTCACGCGTGACCAGTATTTTTGAAATTTGAACGAAGTTGCGAAATTTATATGCCAGTTTTGAACTAACTTCGGCAGCGAGATTTCAGAGTTCCCGTAGAAATTTCCCAAGTTTGTTGACGGTATAAAGCTCTGAATTTTCTTTACATTACAGCATTAAGTATTTCAAAAATAACAATTGTTTCCCAAGTATTTTGAATTTTTTTTTTCAGTTAATGCGTCTTTTTCGCAAAGATTTCCAGAGAAATCTTCAAGATTCCATTCAAATGCCGGGCACGACAAAGAGAAATTCGAATGTTCATTTCATTTTTGGAAGTACTAGTCCTGCATGACGTAGACTGACTGTAACTTATTTTGTTTCGCAAACTCAGCAACTTTTGATTGCTTTTTGCTTTCCTTAGTGTACACAACACCTTGTTCCTGGAGGTGCATTGCCCAGCTGTTAGGCCACATATGGTGGTGGTCTCCGATTGCGGAAGAACAGTTGTGGACTTTGCAAATGTGTCCCTCGGTAAGTCTGCCTCTCTGTTTTGCGATACTTTCAACAACAACAACAACAATACTTTATTTTACCCCATTATTATTACAACAGAAAATATAAATATATACATACAATAGATGATAGGGGTGCTGGCTGCCCGAAATAACCTAAAAGTTAAAACTGCCAGGCAGCCAGCTGTAAGAAACGATATTTAAATGTTAAGATCAGGGACACAAGAACAAACACACATAAATACACACAAAAATAAAGTTAAAAAGAGTTAAGTAAAGTAGTAGTATATTAAAATGACCACAATTCTTACGTTGCAAAACAGTATTATTTCTTATCTTAGAATTGCAAAACCAAAATCGAAGTACAGATGTCTAGTAATCTTTGATTAAGTGTTGTTTCATTTTCTTTTTAAATAAAGACAAAGAAGATGATTTAATATCTTCATCAATGGAATTCCACACTGATGGACCTTGAAATCAAGGTCATCATCAAGGCTGAGTTCAAGACCATTCATAGCTGTGCCTTTGCTGAGAATACGATCAGTCTGAATTTATGAAATATCATCTACCAGTGATCAGCATCAAATTTCCCCTTGCAATATCAATGCTTTTTCAACCCCTGAGGTCATGAGAATTAAGGATATGATCACTCAAGGGGAAATTTCTTGATATTGTTATAACTTCTTCCCACTACTTTTATGAGAAGAGTACGAGGACAAGATAGGAGAATTTTTTTCTTTGATATTAGGGGTTAAAGGGTTAAATCGCGTATGAAGGATTCTTAAAAGACATGGAAGACCGTCGCTGTTATGCACGCTACTTGAACAGCTGCGTAAACAAAAAGCTGCAAAACAAATTCAGGCCTAAACGGCATTCGAACCAATAACCTGTGCGATGCTGGCGCAGTGCTCTACCAACTGAGCCATCAAGCCAACTGGGAGCTGGTCATTTTTTTAGTTCGTTTGAACCCGTTAAGAAAGAGAATACATTGTTCGTTCCCTTTCTGCCATTGTTTCAAATTTAACTCGCAGACTGAGACATTACGGTTGGTTGTGTTTAATACGATATTGTTTTTCCTTCTCACCAGGTCAATCCGAAGTGAAAAGTTTCACCATCCAAAACATCTCTGACGAGCCGTTGCAAGTGAGTTCATCGTACTTTCTTCACTTGTAACCATGACTGGTTGTGTTTTAACGTTCATGAATGTTTTTACTTGTTTTACAGCTAAGCTCCTCGTTACTAGACCCTCACGGTCCGTTTCAGATGCTAAACGCGCTGAGGATACTGGAACCCCAGGCAACTCATAACATAGTGATATCATTTGGTCCTAACGCGCCAAAGGAGGTGAGTGACTGATTGCGTTACTTACAACACGTCGTTTGGTCCCAATGCGTGACAGCATTGCGTTACTCATAACGTCATCATTCTTGTCAGATTGGTTAACTATGCCTGTGTTATTCTCTTTATAGTTTCACGAGGTGCTAGAGGTGGGGTGCCCCCGGAACACACTTTACATCAGACTAAAAGGCAGGGGGGTGCAGCCCGTGATCTCTCTGTCGGTGGAGGATGGTCTACTGGACCTAGGAGACGCCTTGGTGGGGGACACAATTTCATCCTGCTTTACGGTGCGTGGATTTTAAAAAACGTAAACTTAATGAACTGAGGGGTGATTTTGTAAAGAAACTGCTGCGTCGGTGGGGGTGTGAAACATAAAATTTGATATCAACGGTTGATTGTCGACCGTAGAGAAATTCAAAATTGAATTCTCTTTACGATGGACACTTGACCTTATCGACTCAGTTGATATAAGCTTTGTTTTTGTTGTGAATTAGGTTGGCGTTGGAGGGACAGAAAACCGTTTCAGTTCAACTGTGTTTAGCATTACAAATCAAGAACTCTTGGAGCAAACTTGTTGTTGGAATGAACTAACGTCACTTGTCTTGTCTTCTCTCTCCTCAGATCTCCAACACATCAGAGCTGTCAATCAACTATTCTCTCAACCTCGACAGCTTGTCTCAGTTACGTCATAGCCGTGCACAAGTGTTGCCAAGGTTCCTCCCGCCATTTGATGAGCTGGCCGAGACTCAACTGCACGTGCTGGGTAGGCCGTTAGGGACTTGGCGCGTAATTCAGATATTTTAAATTATATTTTAAATGGCCTGGCCTGTGTAGCAGTGGCTTCCTTTTGGAGAGCGTGGGAAGCCCGTGAAGGCGTAGAAAGACTGTTACACAGGCTATGAATGGCTTAGTGTGTTTTCCATTTGTTAGAACTGGCTGACCGGCCAGTTTGTAAATCGAGTGCGTCATTTTTGGCTGGGATGGTGCTGCAAAATCTTGAAAAATAATCACTCCGAAAATAGTACGCGCCATTTTGAAGAAATTCGAAGGACTGGGAGAAAACGTATCCTTCAGATTGGTACGTAGTATATCAAACACGAGGAAGAGTGTTTCCCCCGATTTCCAAACACCGAGAAGTAGGTTGGAAAAACGAGGCGCAGCAGAGATTTTTTAACCAACTTCGAGGTGTTTGGAAATAGAAGGAAACACTCTTTCGAGTGTTTGATATAGCTTCTCAAACTATTAATAATTCTTGGAGAAATTCGAAGCAAAAGTTCACAAAATTTTATGATAATTAAGATCACATTTCTAAACCTCCTTCACGGTTGTGATTTGCTTTGTTTTGGCTTGATGAATTATTAATGAGTTTGAGAAGTTCTGTTTACAAACTGTCTGGTCTGGCCGGCAAATGACAGGTGAACGTCACTCTGAACTGCTATTTTGGGATCTGTTTGGTTTGGTTTGTTTGTGGTTCCTTTACAACTGCCTTATTCGCATCACATTTATTCATTTTCCTTTATTTTATTTTATTTTTTTCAGGTCCGTCCAATTACAATGGCATGGCCGTGTTTGACTGTGTTCCTGCTCAAGGGACTATTGGTCCAGGTAAGGCGAGAAAGGAAATCAAAACTCGTTTAAACTTTGCTGTGAACACTTGTCTTGTCTGTCTCTGTTGTTTGAGTTGGTTCTGGAACCGGCGCACAGTCTCGTCAAAGTGAGATCGGTGCCTAAAGTCTTCGAGCAGTAGATATACAGGAAAGAAATGCAATGTTTCTTCTGCAAAGGTGGAACAACTAACAAGGTTTGCAGTCACCGACACTTGATTTTCGAAAAGCAATTTGTCAACGAGAACGCGATAGAGCGGTTTTCAATTGAGTGTCGAAAGTAATTTCGCGTTTGCTTTGGTTTTGCATTACTAAGCTCCGTGATTGGTTAACAAAGCTTCGAATTCAGTAGATATACAGGAAAGAAATGCAATATTTCTGCAAAGGTAAAACAACTAAAAAGGTGTGCAGTCACCGACACTTGATTTTCGAAAAGCAATTTGTGTACGAGAACGCGATAGAGCAGTTTACAATTGAGTGTCGAAAGTAATTTCGCGTTTGCTTTGGTTTTGCATTACTAAGCTCCGTGATTGGTTAACAAAACTCGCGCCACTTTCTCAACCAATGGGAATCCAAACCAAAACCAATCGTCTTTTGGCCGCACGCGAATTCCCGCGCTTGGCGCCTGTTACATGTATTACATGCTTCGAATTCTGATTGGCTCGTTGTGTTGTTTACATCTGTTGCGATTGGCCAGAGTAATTACTTTGGTTTTGGTTTCACGACACTCAATTGGAAACCGCTCTAAAACAAAATGTAGTGGATTAAACCAGGAGCTCATAATTAACTTGATTAACAGAAACCATCCGTATTTGTTGCTAAGCTCGCTGTGTGTTGGTGCGTTCTAAAGCATCACGGATACATCACGTTCAGGTTATCTGTTAGTAAACAAGTGCTGCCTGTGACATAGGTAGAGTATCTGCCTTTAATTGTATTTATTTACTAATGTACGACTTTTCTGTGTAATTCCAGGCGATTCTAAGGAGATCACCGTATCATTTAACCCCGATCACGCCAGCGAGCTTTATGCAGACGAAGTTTCTGTTGAAATTAACAGTGGGGTGAGCGCAAAATCTCAATTAAAACATTTTTTTAATTGTTTTTATTTTAATGCAACACACAAAAACTAGTTACAATAAAATATTTTACAGTTTACACGTCTTACATCGATTACATTGCTTACGGCAACTTAAACTGAAAAGAAAATTAACTCAGTTAAAACATGATAATTTTTATTGATGATGTAAGCCAGGGATATTTACTCACGGGGTTAAAGTTAAATTTCTGCATCATAATTTGTTACTTACTGCACGACAATTATTAGAGCTGCTTTCAATTGAGTGTCGAAAGTAATTACGCGTTTCCTTCGGTTTTGCTCTACTACGCTTTGTGATTGGTTAACAAAACTCGAGCCACTTTCTCAACCAATGGGAAACAAAACCAAAACCAATCGTGCCACGCTTGCACGCGGTTACCCGTGCTTGGCGCCGGTTACATGTATTTACTTCGAATTCTGATTGGTTTGTTTTGTTGTTTACGTTGTTCGTGATTGGCCAGAGTAATTACTTTGGTTCTGATTTTACGACATTGGATGAAAGGTGTGCGTGATAATTGATTACTAAAAGCATGGTATCTAATGATGTATACAGCCAATCTGAACTTGCAGGATCACAGCGTCAAGTAGAAGTTCTCTCTTTTAGTAACGACATTCTTCCTTAATTTGAATGAATTGTTCTATTTTATGACCCATTTCAGGACAAGCCCTATTCGATCAAACTACTGGGCCGCGCCTGGCAAAATATCGTGTACATGAGGGGCTGGGACGAGCTGATGCCAAGTGCTGAGTCACTCAGAGCTGAAGTGGAAGAAGAGGAAGAGGAAGGTCTGGGAACTAACTTTTATTTATTTTGGAGTTGAATTCAGTATTCATCAGTTTTGAACCCGACTAACTTCGTTGTTGCATTTAAAAGTTTGTGTTAGCTTCTATCGGCCTTGACCCAGAGAAGAAAATTCCTGAGCACTGTGAGCTTAGAATCTTTGTTTTGTCCGGGGCGAGGGCGTAAGGAAGAAGCGAAGCATTTTCAGAAAGTGTAACCTTGATCTTACACTAAGTGCAATATTTTTCAATATTTTTAAATTGTATTTGGACAACTGGTGAACAGAAACGTTTTCATTAGTTTTTAAGCCAAAGTGTATAAAAATAAGTAAATCACTTTATTTAAGTGTCAATATATTTAGCGCAGAGCACTAATTGGAGATACTTTCCAGGTCGAATTAGAATTTAAAAGTGTTGAGGACAGGGGAAAACCGGCGCACCCGGAGAAAACTTCTCATATGCATATGAACAACACAATTTAAGACTGTGCAAGGTTTGGCAGTGCTTCCAAGATCAATTGCCACACGTCAGTTATTCACCTTTCGTCTTATAAATACACCGTCAACTAACAGTAGATAAATGTATGAATTTAGTAGAGCGGTTTTCAATCGAGTGTCGTAAAACCAAAACCAAAGTAATTGCTCTGACCAATCACAACAGATGTAAACAACGCAATGAACCAATCAGAATTCAAAGCAAATACATGTAACCAACGCCAAGCGCGGGAAAAGGCATGCGAGCGAGGCACGATTGGTTTTAGTTTTACATCTTATTGGATGAGAAAGTGGCGCGAGCTTTATCAACCAATCACAGAGCGTAGTAATGCAAAACCAAAGCAAACGCGAAATCACTTTCGACACTCAATTGAAAACTGCTCTACACCGTCAACTAACAGTAGTTGAATGTTGAATGTATGAATTTAATCTTTTTTTTTTTAGATGGTAAAGCAATCCAGAAGACTGTCCTATTAACAATGAAGAGTGTTTCAACTCCTGATGGGTATGAACCTGTAGAGAGGGCTGTGGAGATCGGGTGCATTAAGTCCAGCATTCAAACGAAAAAGGTATTGCTTTAGGTGTTAATCCCCGATACAAATGTTATAAGTATTCATACATCCCACAGAAGTCAAGTCCAAGGTATTTGTAAGTCTTTGCACGTAGCCAGACGAACATTTTTACCGGGATAGTAAGGGTAAAAAAAATCAAGTTAGCGGTATGCGCGAAGAAAGTTAAATCAGAAACAAAACAGATCAATGCGCCTTTCCGTGGGCGAATGAGTTTTTTACCCTACCTTCGAATATAGAAGCCCCGATATTTAGAACCTCACATAATGCCTAAAACTCAAGCGCACTCCTGATTATGATGATGTAGATGATGATGCAGCTGGATCAAATTTTACAGTGCACATGAATTTAATGAGAAGCTCGGGTCAGGAGAAGGAATTTCTTGCGCTCGTTTTGAGAAAATCAACCACCATGGCTTGCAATAGCCAAAATCTTAAATTTCTTAACCTGTTTAAAATATGTTTTGAAACTATTTCTTAAAGTCTTAACTAAATTCCAGATGTTTTGAATACGATGAACTTGGAAATTTTTTACCAAGGCTAGTCTGAACATAGATTTTTTTTGGGGGGGGGGGGGGGAGGGCGAGCACGGGCACTACCTCAGAGGGTAGTACTCGGGCACTGGTCGTTGGCACAGCACTGGTTTGAACAGGATATTGTTGGTTCTTGCACCTTTACCCCACTCCTCCCTGCAATAAATTAAACAAAATGACGGGCGTTTAATTGGAGAACGAGGAAACGATTGTTTCTTGGGCACCAAGGAGTCTGAACAAGTTCCTTCTCAATGCTCCGGATACAGAGCCCTGGCACGGGCACCTAGTGTGAACAGGGCCTTATGTTTTACAGAAAAGGTTGTCATGTTATTGATCTGTTTTCTCTGCAGTCCAGTGATTTCTATTTTGATAATCCTAAAGAAGCCAATGAAAGGGGATTCAACTTTGAGCCTCTAAAGGTGAGCGCTTTAATTTAACCTTCTTTACTCTAGAGTTGTTATTTTTATTAATAATAGAGTTTCAGTCGCTTCCAAGCTCTTCTAAATCAGGTGCAGAGTATCTGTGGTTTGTACTAGACTCTACAGCTTCAAAAGTCTCTGCAAGTGATGTTGGATGTCAGCTTCCTAGTTTCATCCGCAGTTGATATATGGATTTTCGTATATTTCGGTCGTTTATTTATCCTGCACGGGTATATTACGAACTCACTAAATGACCACACAATGTGCACTGCACCGGTATCGGAGGGTGATGATGGTTTCGAATAATTTTCCCAGCCTGAATTTATGGTTAAGTTACGTTCATAACGTCAATGGTCCTTCGTCTATTTCATTTTTGTGGGTAGTGCACTGTACTGCTCTACCCACTATGTCGTCAGGCATGTAAGAATGAGTGAGTGAGTGAGTGAGCGAGCGAGCGAGCGAGCGAGCGAGCGAGTGAGTGAGTGAGTGAGTGAGTGAGTGAGTGAGTGAGTGAGTGAGTGAGTGAGTGAGTGAGTGAGTGAGTGAGTGAGTGAGTGAGTGAGTGAGTGAGTGAGTGAGTGAGTGAGTGAGTGAGTGAGTGAGTGAGTGAGTGAGTGAGTGAGTGAGTGAGTGAGTGAGTGAGCGAGCGAGTAAATGAGTGAGTGAGTGAGTGAGCGTGCGAGCGAGCGAGTGAGTGAGCGAGTGAGTGAGTGAGTGAGTGAATGAGTGAGTGAGTGAGTGAGTGAGTGAGTGAGTGAGTGAGTGAGTGAGTGAGCGAGTGAGCGAGCGAGCGAGCGAGTGAGCGAGTGAGCGAGCGAGTGAGCGAGTGAGCGAGCGATCGAGTGAGCGAGCGAGCGAGTGAGTGAGCGAGCGAGTGAGCAAGTGGGCGAGTGAGCGAGTAAGTGAGTGAGTGAGTGAGTGAGCGAGTGAGTGAGCGAGTGAGTGAGCGAGCGAGTGAGCGAGCGAGTGAGCGAGTGAGCGAGTGAGCGAGTGAGCGAGCACAGCACTACCCACATGTTCACAATGCGTACCTATTTTTGTTTTTCCTTCATCAGCGTAAATCGAGTTGTTGTTGTTGTGTATTTTTTATACTTGCTAAAATCAAGCAATTCGGTGGTATTATGACTGATTTTCATGATGTTTTTGTGTTTTAGGCGGGAGTAGATATTGGCGTGAAAAAGAACATTGTCTTTCGATGGCAGCCTCCAGCCGGCCATGACGTAAGTTATCAACAGGGCTGGGTTGCTCTAGCGCTAAACATTGGTTAAGAGGTATTAAAACCTATAGGTTGTCATGGTATTTAACCCAGGTTAGTGCTAACCATGCTTCGAGCAACTGGGCCCAGGAGTTTACTCAAAAATATAAATCACTTTATTTACCCTCAGGTTTGTGAGGCTGGTTAGGACTCTAGCAAAAAATGCTAACGCTCCGAGCAATCGAATTAGAATTTGAAAATGTTGTTTTTGAGGAGAGGGGAAAACCTCTCGGAGCAAGGACGAGAACCAACAACAAACTCAACCCACATATGACGCCGATTCCGGGAATCTAACCTGGGCCACATTGGTGGGATGCAAGTGCTCTCACCACTGCGCCTTCACTGGGATTTCTTTTAAGCTTAAAGAGTGACAACTTGCGGCGCCTAAAATCTGCAAATGGTACTGTACTATGTAGATCATAAGTCAATAGTAAGCAAGTGTTAGACTTTTACAACAGAAGTGCTTTAAGTTATTTCCCTCGACAAGAAACGTTATTCCACATCGTTTCCTTCTATCCGGGTGTGTAACTGGGTACCGGCAACACACTGCTGTGATTACCCTGCGATGGACTAGCTTCTAGGATGGTAATACGTTTAGTAAAACGTCTAATCGTACATTCGCTTCTTGTTCTCTCACAGCCCAACCAACCTGTCAACACCAGCACCATGGTAAGTGGAAAGTTATCATTTTATGCCATCTTTTAGAGCTGTTTCCAATTGAGTGTCGTAAAACCAAAACCAAAGTAATTACTCTGGGCAATCGCAACAGATGTAAACAGCACAACGAGCCAATCAGAATTCAAAACAAATACACGTAACTGACGCCAAGCGCAGGAAAACGCGTGCGGCTAAAACACGATTGGTTTTGGTTTGGATTCCCATTGGTTGAGAAAGTGGCGCGAGTTTTGTTAACCAATCGCAGAGCGTAGTAACGCAAAACCAAAGCAAACGCGAAATTACTTTCGACACTCAATTGGAAATCGCTCTATCAGACGCTTTGATTGAATATCTGATTTGATCAAAGTTGTTCATGTTCTCTTAATATTCTTCGTAGTAATATCGCAATTCGCTTGTTAGCGCGATGATTTTACAAAGAAACGCTTCTTCTTCTTCTTCGTTCACTGTTCACAGTTGACTGTTAAGAGTGACGTCACCACTCAATACAAGATCCTACTTCAAGGATTAATCACAACCGAACAAAGACTCCCGGATGTTGTTAGTCACGTGGGCTCTGCAGTTCAAGAAATGTAGATATCAAAATACTGACTGGCTGATATGGACGATTTGCAGACTGAGTTATTTAAGTATGGAGTTGTGATCAGCTAGCTTATTTGTGCTTGCAATTTTTAATAATAAACGTTGTACGCATTGCGTAAAAACATAATGATTCTCTTTGTTGAGAAGAGAAAAAAGCATATATTACCTTTGCTACGAGTGCGACTGTATTTATACAACTTCTCATTTTTATTCAGCCTGTCAACGCAAACGGGTTTGTAATATTTGCCGCCTTTTTGGTAAGATGTATATTTGCTGAGTTTGAACGTTGGTGCATTAATTTACGGTATTGTCAGCTATTTGAAGCCTGTTTTATAAGCAAGTGTAAACATTTAGGCTGTGAAAATAAAATTTGGCTGGAATAGCTCTGCCTCAGTAGAACATTGTTGCGAAATGATTCAGTCATGGGGGGGGGGGGGGGTTAGGGGGGGAGGCAGCGGGTATTGTTTTTAAACCCTTTGGTTGGAAGTCTTGAAATCGGTATGGATTTTAGAAGCTAAGTCTGAAAAACGGGTGTATTGGAAAATTACAAATTTGGTCTGAAATAGTGTCAGGATTGGAAACTGCCCACCAAAGATCCCAAGATTGTAACGACCATGTTCGCATAAATTATCTATCTCAGATAAATTTGGTTTTTAATTAAAATCTCTTTTTTTTTCCTGAAACGAGAGGATGGTGATTACTACACCACGCGTCATTCGTTTGAAATCAAAGTTAAATTTGAAGTTTGGTAACGTAACCGGCAATTTTACAGCTCGCCAGGGTCTTTGTTTACACTGAAGTGTTTTCACGAATGTTTCCTCCTCATGGTAATAAAATCAATCCATCTTGTTCTGTCGTTTACACAATGTGTCGCAGTTTAATGAGCTTGTTTCCAGGCCAATTTGAGGCAGATATTGGACTGTCTGTTGTATAGCAACACTTTTTAATAGTGGTGAGTGTCGGTGGTTCTGTGGGTTGAGAAATAAGAGTTTAGTGACGGTGGCGGTGGTGGGAAGGGATGATATATATATACACTCGATTGCAAAAACGTTGACACCTAAAAACCATAAACCGTGAACGATGAGACCCAATGGCTTTATGGGTATAAGTGTACTAAATTTATTTGCATAATATTCTGTCCTCGTGCGACGGCTGATGACCAAAATTAGTGACACGTGGTGAATGATGAAAACTGTCCAAGCTTTCCTTAAAGTGTCCAAGTTGGCCAACAAGGGCCAATTTCAGTAATATATCATTCGCGATTTGCCTAAGTTCAAAACAGGCAATGAACTTAAGCAGTATTTAGTAGAAAATTATTCGGAAGAATTAAGTCAGCATTGTACTTTTTATTGCAACGAACGAGAATAGTAAATTGTTGATTATGGAAATGAGGTAATTGTTCAAACACTACTCACAAAAGTTGAAATCTGTTGGGTCTCGTCGTTTATGGTTTATGCTTTTTAGGTGTCAACGTTTTTGCAATCGAGTGTATATATTTAGCAAAAACATGATCGTTGCATAAAGCAATTCCAGGGTTTTGATTGGCTTAGCGGTCATGGCATATGAGCCGTTATACCATGCCTGAGAATCGCGACCATTAAATTGTTTTCTGGTCGTTCTTGCAAAGCAAAATAAAAAAAGATCTAGCAATATTTCTTGGATGTTTTAATAAAACAATTATTCCACTCACGCTTGTTGGATATGAGATGATTATAGCCAACTCGGCGCTACGTGTCACGTCGGCTTTCATCATCTCATATCCAACAAGCCTGAGCGGAATTATTGTTAAATAGCCTGAGGTACAAGAAAGAGATAAAGAAATGGTGCAAAAGGAACGCGTTGGCGGTAGAGGACGGGTATAGAATGAAATTGGTGAAAGATAGAAGAATTGTGGTCGTGGGGATCCAGTGTGCAATCGTGGTACAAGAAATGGAAAGAGTACAAAAGGATAGAAACTTGTGAAGGAGGAGGAAGAGTTGAAATAAAATTGGGTGGGCGGAGTAGCCGAGGATCTGGAGTATAATTTAATGTTGAGAAGATTCGAGTTGAGCGTTAAATGACTAACTTTGAAAACGTATCGGTTTAATTTAAACTAGGCAAACCAGTCAGCTGTTAAACTTGCCCCTAAGGAAAACAATTACGGTACATCAAGATCAGTGGTCGACACGCCATTGTTATTTCTATCTATCAAGCTAATTGCGCAATCGTAGTGCAAGATGTGTACAGAAAGAGAACAAAAGGGTAGAAATTAGTGAAGGTGGAGGAGGAGGTGGAGGAGGAGGAAGAGGAGGGGGAGGAGTTGAAATAAAATTGAGTGGGCGGAGTAGGACGAGGAACTGGGATATAATTTAATGTTGAGAAGATAACACGGCGCCACTGACAAAATGTTCTTTGTTCGAGTTGAGCGATAAATGACTAACCTTGAAAATGTGTCGGTTTAATTCAAAGTGGGCAAACCAGTCAGTGATCAAAATCACGCAGGCGTAGATGTTAAGCTTGCCCCGAAGGAAAACAGTTATGGTACATCAACATGGCCGACACGCCATTGTAATTTATATCACTATAAAGGAGGGGATGGTGGATTTAGGTAACGCTTGAAAATAATAATGTTGCCCCATTTCCACTATCTTAAAAGGAAAGATTTACTCAGAATAATACCCTAGCAATTCTCAGAGATCAGATGGTTCAATTACGAACCGGAAAATATTCAATTTGCAGAACGAGGTTTGATCATGAAACCCCGCAGCTAAGCGGGGGCATAGTGAGACTAATAACAATGCAATGAAACGTGGAGTGCACAGTTCCGTGAAGAGTGGAATAAAACGTTGCCTTGGGGCTGACACTATGTTTTGAAATCCTTTTGTTCTTGTAACTAAATTAACAGGTCAGGGACTACAATAAATCATGATGTAGCACGACTGTCACGCAATACTCTCAAGTTGAGAGTATTGCGTGACAGAGCCCTAATTTTAGAGATAATGGACTCACGACCATTGATTTTACATACAGACGTTTATAAAATCGCCCGTCTCTAAACAAACAACCGTACAATTTCCTGAATTTGAAGAACTAAATCTTCGCAGGTTTACTGATTTTATGGTGCTTTTTCAAGCAGTGTGAATGAAGTTTTGTTACTCCTTCTAACAACAAAATTTAGAATTACAGTTGTGAAGGAGAATATGGCTAATTCATCAGATATTCAAGCCAATACAATGAAGGAAATTATCACTCACTAGAGGAAAAATATCTTGATTCTTAAACAAATTATCCCAACCAGCTCCCCCAAAAATTAGGGGAAACGGCGAGGAAAACATGTATGTTGATATCGGAAATTATACGGTTAAAATCCCTGTTATTGGATTGGAGAGCACTAAACACAGCGATATTAGAATGCGTCGCATTCCTTTTGTTTTTTTAAGTGACTGTATCACTCGGCTTGAGTTTGTATTTTTATCTCGTTGATAAATTAAACCCTTTTAAGTCCCAATCTAGTGACTAGTATCTAATTTCTTCTTACCGAATATCACTTCTTGTGAGACTTATGGAACGATCGCCGAAACATGAAGTGTCTTAAAACCAAATTCTCCCAATTGGTTCCATTACAAGTATTATGATTTTGCGACTCGAGGGTTGACTAAATTTCGCTCACACCATAACAAGTTTGTTCGAAGAGGACCCACCTTGTCTGAGGGGGGGGGGGGGGGGGATATCGAAGACACCACCTATCTCATGAACATTACCGACAAAATTTTATTGGCTTTAAATTTGAGTTGACATAGAAATATTCAGCTAGCAAGAGACAGCATTGCTAGATAACCAAGAAAAGTGAGGTCTGAATCTCATTGTCATTTTTTACTGCTGGATAAAGGGGTGGATATGCAATAAAGACACCATCTTTTGGGGTTGGGGAAGGGGGGTGTAGGCAGAGACCATCATCTATTTTGTGGCTTGGTGGGTCCTGTTCGATTAATTTTCTCCATTCACCTATTGTTTGAGGTTGATTAATTAATGCATGTTTAATGACTCATGACGTAACTTATTGTGTCAGTTACAGTCAACGCTATTTCTAAACACATTGATCAAAATTGAACGAGGCATTGTATTGTTTGAAGTGCAACTGATCAGCACGAACTGTAACGAAACCAGGTTTGACTTCTTAAAGGAAATCGATAGCAGAGAGCTAGTAACCTCGAAGGAAAAGGTAAGACACTGCTTTTGGCATTATCAGTCACGTACACTAAGTTGGTTTCTCTTCGGTGTGAAGTCGACAAGCCTTGATTTCTTCAAACAGTACTTTGCAACCACGAGTTTGATCAGGAGAGCGTCCGCCAGGCTTTGCGAATTGTCAAAATTACTCTTAATGGAATTAACCTATGGGAGAATTTTTTTTCACAAAATTCCGTGACAGTGGAAGTGAAAGAAACTGATCTTTTGGACTGAAAATGCATTCAGTTTGGGATAAACGGGAGTTGCGTGCGAAGGGAAGTCCAAACATGCAAATCACTCTAAGTTCTAAATTGTAAAATTTATCTGACGTATTTTCTGATGTCCTGTCTTGGCTCTTTTTTTTAAGGATTCGTACTTCAAGTTGCGAATTCCGGCCCAGCGATAAATGAATTTACAGAAAAAAAATGAGGACGGGGTGTACGGAACAAAATGAAATTGTATCCTCGACTCTCGATCGTGAAAAAGACAGATACCCATAGCATGGCGGCCAGTAAATAAATATCCTTTTGTCGATTTGATTGATTGGTTGATTGATTGATTGATTGATTGGAGTTGATAGGGTTCGTTTTTTTTTACTTATGCTCGCAGCATAACTTTATCTTGCTGATGTTTTTGTTGTCGTAAGTTATGCGCGCGACAAACTGACCAAATTGTTTTTCTTCAGCTACAAGCACGCAAAAGAAGCGGTCGGTGTGTATTTGGGGGCCACTCATACTTTCGACCTTCAGACTGCCGTCGGCGACCACCGAAACAAACACATCCTAATGCTTTACGCTGATTGGTCGCCACTTCGTATGGCGAACAGAAATATCGTCAAACAATACTTATTGTAAAACTGGCGGATGAACGAGCACGCACGTAGTGTTTATACCAGAAGGAACGAGATGCGTGCGAATTAATCCACTGGTACGCAAAGCGCTGTAATCTAGCAAACAATTGAAGGATTTCAAAAAGCAATCAGACGTAGCAACAGAGGAGTTCTTTGGGAGGGCATTGTTTTTCCTAAGTGGAAGACAGCTGTGATGACGTCAATGGGTCCGTGCAAGCGAGGCGCGATGAATGCGGCCATGTGAAGGTCATCGCACCGTCTCTCATTCCAGCACGCGCGCGCCGTAGTCACTGTCATTAGATATGAATTGAATAAAAATCTTCTCGATATTTGATTAGCCTCCAAAAGGCGGCCCTCGGTTGCGCAATGTTCGCCAGATTCTTTACATGGTAATCATTGGAATAATTTTTCTGCGCAGCTTCGTCGTCAAGAAAGCCTTGAAAGAACGTTTTGGTTCCTGTCTTCGTACCAGGTGCGTTTATTTCTGTAATCAGTAGGCTTTATAAGATGAATTTGCCAGTGCGAGGTAGAGCGTCGACCGTAACAGAACTGAGAAAAATTTTTATTTGAGCTGACAGATGGCAGTTTGTTATGCAATGAAAAATAAAAACGGGCACAGGTCAATTCGTGCAAAGTAAGGCAGCCACAAAATATCTGTATATACATTCTCGTGATGGTTCGAGAGTATCAATACCTCACCACTACTGGGAGGATTTTGCTACGTTAGAACAGCAACTGCAGCAATTTCAAACTCGAAATTAATCGGCTTCACTGAGTGCGATATTTAATATTTTCCTGTAGGACGTAGCCGCCCTTTTTGCTGCATCTGATATTTTGATCGCCAAACGTTCACTAACCGATATTGTTTTTACAGTAGGAAAATTAATTCGACCGATGTAAAGACGACCTTACTAGGAGAAACTTTTTGCTAAATGTTGGAAACGATTAAACTGCACGCAGCTTTCAGAATTATCGTTCATCGTAAACGATTCATACGAGAATGTTTTTCGTTCCTCCCTTCGGTAGATCAGACCGGCATTTTAATTTGATAGCAGTGCATTGTGCAGGCAGAGGACTATTGTTTCCTGCCGCCCGCCCGGCAATTCACAACAGCGAGCGTGCGGGAGCTCACATCACTTCACGCCAAGCAAGAAAGCCTTTAAAAATGATTTTCACATTTCATTTACAATATCCAAATGTTATGTTTGTAGCCATTAGTTATACAGCTAAACAAAAGACATGAATTCTTCATGAGTTTGCCAGACAGGAAAAGATTTGGTTGAATAGATAGGCGGGTATTAGTTCCGTTATCATCAAAGCGGCACTGAAATAAAATTTTAGTGAAATGTTCATTCGAGGCCAAATGTACAGTTCTGTGTATAGTAAATGATCTTTACAAGTGTGGTTCCAATTGAAACACCGATCTCTCAGAAAACAGCAAACCACAAAGTTCTTAGTATTTCGATGCTGTTAACGGTATTGAATAATCCGCTGAGAGCACATTTAACAGCCATTAGAAACGCACTACTTTTTCATTCGCGTTAAGCTCCAGCTTCACGGGTTATATTCGCGAAAATGGCTGTACGGTACTGGTAAGTCCTTAGAGTGAAATCAATACAAACGATTCACGCCATGTCAAAGTAACATAATTTATTTTAGGGTGGAACTGGTGTCGCTAAACACCTAAGTGATTTCAGGAGACTCAGTTATGCTGTTGTATTTCAGCTCATCTCAGTTTTCTTCGCTGCAGTTTATGTCCAATTATTTACACGAATTATATTCTGTACAGAATTGTTCAGTTTAGCTTCATAAGACTAGAGCGGAGTAGAGGCTTTCTTGCAGACAAAGTATTTTTGTCTGAGAGTAAGAAACAGTTTACTCCAAGGCAGCTAAGGGTTCGTATTTGACCTTAGTCAAAATGATGATCAGGCGAGCCTACCAGAATAATTTTCTGAGATAACATAACCTGAGATGCCTGTTGTAGACAAACCCCAACTCTTTTGACTCAATAAATTGAAATAAAGATAATTTTTAAATGAATAAATAGTTTACAGATGCATTTCCTAAGGAAACTTTGTCCAGTGAAGCCTCGCTCATATTGAGAGTGATATGATGTGTTGGTTTGCAGTGGAAGTCATGTTTGGTTTTGGTCATTTTATCTGCCTTGGTCCTGGAAAATCAGTTTGCCGTCTTAATTTAATCGAAGGTTTATTAACCTACGTGTATCTACATAAAAAGCTCACTGATTCAAGCCTTCTGAATTGTTTATTTTGTCAGCTGTGAATTTCGATGTTACCTCAAGAGTGAATCCGAAGGTCCAAACTTGCTCATTAAAAAATCAGTGTTTTTGCATTTACAAAATGTTGTCAAACAAGCAGGCGTCTAATGACAATACTCACTCAGTCCCTTGAATTTTGGCCTCTTGGATGTAATTCAGTCTTCTAGAACCATCTTGTAAAAGAAAAATGAACAATTCTACACTAGTACAGGATATAGCAGCTTCACTTGAATGATGATATGTTTTACAAACAAGTTCTGTGAATGGTAATGTTTCAGCGTACTCAAAAGATAGATCGAAACATTCTGTACAGTTCAGAAACAACTATACAAAAAATACTGCTCCATAATTTTCATTTGAGTGGCTCAGTACAGTCCAGAATTCTATCCAAAGACTTGTAGAACCACCCTGCTTATAAATAGCACCACAAGAAAGTAAAGCGAGACTTCTCACACCTTTGTGATCACACTTTAATATGTCGTTCACACATGCAAAAATTTGAGCCAATTTGTATGGTGAAATAGACAGTTCCACAGAAGACTAGCTTTCACTTTTATTTTTTTCAGTTTCAGTTTCTTTGTGTAGATCAAAACCGAAAACTGAGCAGTTCAGGTCAAGCATGATAAATATACACCACAGGAAAGCCCTGCTCAAAAGCGGGGCTTTTGAAGTGTACTGTTCCAACTTGACTCGCCCTCGACTCATGATGAAAATGTGGAAATAAGTTGTCAGCACAACGAACGCACCGTAAAAAAATTGGATAAATCAATCAAGCAGTCGAAAATTTCATCCACAGATGAGGGAGACGAGCCAGCTTGTCTCGCATATCCTGGGTGCTACAAGAAAAGTTATGCTCATTAGCTTTCATATTTTTTTTAGAATAGTATGGTCACCTTTTAGGCATGATTTCATCCACAGAGTATAAAGCTGGGACCACGTTGCACAGGACAACAAATCAGTGTACCACTGGGCCGCCATTTTAATATCACAGGTTTGGGTTTCATCCACATTAATAGGCTCTAGTTACCATGTTGTACAGCATGCATTTATAATAAGCATAAACAGCGCCACACCGACAGAAGAATGAATGCTCAGTAGCTTGCATTTGAATGGTCACCTTAGGGTTTCATCCACAGACTCAAGAAGTTAAAAATCATCCTGAACAGCATAACAAACAGCACAACAAGAAAGTACTGCTCAGTAGAATGCTCATGGTCATACTTTAGGGTTTCATCTAAAGACTCAATAAGTTAGAAATCATCCTGAACAGCATAACAAACAGCACCACAGGAAAGTACTGCTCAGTAGATTTCATTTGAGGTGTCACACGTTATGATGTCGTCCAACTCAAACGCTAGTACTACAACAGAGTACACATCTAGGCATTTTACATCACTAGATTGAACTCTGAGGAAGAAAGGATTCAATGTAGCGTGTCAGTTTGTTGTTTGAGGAAGTAAGAAGATCCTCAGTCTCCACGCCCTCTTGAGTTCCATCCAAACAATTTCGTTAGATAACGAATGAATTTCTTTTCAATCTTAGCAAAGTTTTTCTTCCTTTAATGTTCCATAATGATTATTTATGTAAAAAATATCATTCAGATTTATTCTAGGGTAGTTTTACTGTGCCATCTTTGGTTTGAGTTTATACCTTGGAGGATCGTTCCCATTTCAAACCGGTGTAGGGGAGGGAATTCGTGTCAGATGATCTCAGAAGCCAGATGATTTGTATTCTGTATGTACATTTACTCAATATTCCTGAAACTAAAACTTGACCATATTTATCTATTAAGATTAAAACAACTCTATTGAGGCATTAAAGTAGTCATTGCATTACCCCTGTTTTTACTTCCTACTGTTTTTGTGCCCAGTGATGAATACTCGTTTTGAGCAAATACCGAGAATCTGGAGGATACACTGTTGCGGCTGAAGAATTGGTAAAGTCTCAGTACCTCGAGCGACTGTCCCGTAGAGGATGAACATGATTCATAGAAAATAATGAAACATTACAATGCCTGCAAAAGAGATTATTTGGAAGTGATTTCATGAGAAGTGAGATTCCCAAGTAATCGGCAAGTTCTTTTCACAGGGCAGAGGAACTTTCTATGCCTAAGCCTGCTGTGTTTCACTAGCAACCCAGCACTGAATCGGACCATCCTATCTCTGAGAGAACCAACGTATTTAGAGACGATTAAATTCCCCTTTTATCAACCGAACGTCCTCAATCACTATCTTCTAGCTGTTACATATCAAATCTTTGTCAAGCTAGCAGAAGTACCCTTGAACGCCATGATGGGAACATTTAACAGTTACAAACAATGGAGTATGTAAACGAAGAACTACAACTACAGATGCATAATAATTTCAAAATGTTTGTCTCTGGGAGACGAAGAAGCGATGATTTACCCGAGCAACGAGACTTCCACCTCGAATCTCTTGCTGTGTTGGTGCATCAGAAAGATCTGCTCGAGCGAGACAAAAGGCATCATGTTTGGGATCAGCCCTCCTACCTTGAGGGCACAGCTTTGCCAAAGAATCGACCTAATGGTAGAATAAATATGAGGAAAACGTGTTGCAAACTGAAGAAAATTTAGTCTATCTCCTCAACATTGAAGTAGACAAGCTAGACTAACCGCCAAATAGCGAAATATTTGACAACGATCAAGATAGCAAATAGTGAAAGTGAACTCTTGTGGCATAGATACATTTAACGGGCGGGGTATTTTTATGGTTGAAATGAAATGTCCAGTGACTTTTGATGCAGTCAGAGGTCGTAAAATCGACATTGCTTGCATAAAGGGAGAAAAAAATACCAGCTATCGTTCATCAGTAAAAAATAAAGTAGATTTCCTGTGCTCGGGTCAGGAAAGATTGCAATGAGGGCATTGGATGATGCGTTAACTCAGCGTGCGCGATGACAGCAAGCTTAATCTAAACAGCATTGCTCTTAGCAAGGTTACGGCTACAAACTTGTGTACTACGGCGGCCTTAACGTAAAAACTTTTACTGACTACGAATAGGCAAACATTATGAGTGTCTCAGCTGTTAAAATTGTATGAATTTCGATAACCTCTACAAGTGCATTGTAGAATTGAATGCCTTGGCAGTGACAGCAAGCATCATCTTTTGTTAGAATCCCACACAACAGCTGGTAAGGCGTTATTTTACCGAATAAATCCATAAACCAACTAATTTTACTCTAAATTTTGCGTCTAAAATGAAAAATTTTATATTTACTTTTGAATGCTCCAAGGAAAAGAAAAAAAACATAAAAGAATTAATTGCTTAAATGTTCTTGTCAAGAGGGCTTTCGTGACAAAGAAATAAATTGTCATATTTCCGCACAATCTATTTATACAATGTTAGAGAGTCGCTTTTGCTTACATTATATCCTATGGCTTCCGTTGTTGTTTAGCCTTGGAAAAAGAGAATTTACCTTACTGAAAATCTTTTGTTATCCAACACAAGACTAGCATGATTAACAATTCACTTACTACGCATGTCAGCAGCCGATCACCACATGCCCTACCGAATGGGTGGCCGTATTGAGCAATACTTGTTCAGTTATTGAGCAACCTTTGAACAGTGAATGGTATTGTGCAATTGTTATTGCTTCTTACGAAACTTGCAGTTTGTCGCGGAAAAGGCGTTCCCCTCTCCAGTGAAGGTAAATGGGTTTTTTTCACATACATATCTAAACACAAACAATTATTTCCTTAAAAGACAAGCTAACAGGTTTTGTAGCCAGCTGGGATCATGGGGAAAACAGCTTTTGGGTGGACGCCACAGTTTGTCCACGCACAGCCGGTTGTAGTAACGACCAGCTGATATTTGAAGGGTCGGAACCTTAAAAAAAACACTTGACGACAACTGTCACTCTCACATAGTTTCCAACAATAAGATCCGACTGGTACCTTTTAATTTTGTTCAAACATTGTTGTGTTTTATCATGATTCCAACGTTGTATTTTTTTTTTTAGGAAGCTGTTAATTAGTTCAGATACTGATCCCACAACCTTGAAGGCTCAGTGTTTTTCATTGTCCTAGACGCCAAGAAAGGTTTCGCACTCAGTTTGACGTTGTCGACGTCAGGCGAGAACACTGATCCTACAAAACATTCTTTCTGTGATGGAAGCGCTACTGAGCCCACAATTCCAAAACATCCATGCAATTTTTCACTTTGTAGGTCTTTGTACTCACCGCTCCCAGGGCGCCAACAATTATGGGAGCACCACAACTTCTGTACAGTTCTGTAATCCTTTCTCGGCAAGCTCTGACCCTCTTGCCGAAAGGGTAGGGAAAATCGGAGAACTGTTTACCAGTTCTAGATCTCTCTACGTTAAAAATGTCTTGAGTATTTTATATATTTCCGGTATAGGATCCATTTGAATGGTAAATGCGAACCTGAATAATTCTCACTCTTTAATGGAGCGGATTGAGCAATCCTCATTCAATTATTCCGACAAATTTGCCACGTGCAGCCATTATTGTTTCTTTCTTTGCAAATTCGATTTTTAAACAATTTTTCCTAAATATTTATGCGCGAGATAAGCGATCAAGCTTTGCAGTCAGCTGTGATACCGTCCGAAATACGACTGCTTCGAACACGATCAGCTCTGTAGTCTGGCCAACTTTTTGACGCCTCATGACATCATAGCTAACGTCAGCCGGAGAAAAGATATGCAGCTACTTTGCAACTCTCCTCATTGTGATGTTGAACATTCAGTTGTGAGCGTTGTAAATTGATGGAGATGTAGTTAGTTTTGGTTAAAAAGCGGCTCAATTCTTCGTTCCTCAGTGTGTATTCAAGTAAGTCACTGGACCTCTCGCCATTGTATGTTGCATTTGAAACATGGTTAGTTCACAATCGTTGAGTTTTACTAAAACGCTGGTACCTTAATATATAAACAAAAGAGCTTTCTTTCTTGATGATCGTGACAACTTTCTACCGACGTCCGCTCTAAACCATTTAGCGCGGCAGCCGAAGCGCATATAGATTGCTCACAGTAATTCTAAATAAACTCGTCCTAACCATTTTTAGACTTTTTAGAAAACTCCAAACCGTTTCGAAAAGGCAGATTATATAACCTTTGAACATGCCTCAAGAAAATGACAAATTAGTTGCAAGATAAGAATTTTTCCCTAGAAAAGGACAATAGGTTTTATTATTTTTCTAAGTTAAAGGTCGCCGATTTTTTCCAGCCTTGGTGAACAATAAGATTGCGGGGCCAAGGTTTCAGTAAATTAATCTGCAGTGATAACACTCATTGTGTGATCCAGACGTATTCATACGTGGATTGTAAATCACTCAAATAGCCGTTCGATCGAGACTCCCGCCATGTTAATAGTTCAAATTATATGCTATACATGGGTGGATGCGATATTGCTTCAGACCTTGTAATGCACCGAGCTGCGTCTGCTCTTTTCAGTGACATTCTCACGTGCTATTTCAGTATTCAGGTCGCGCTCTAACAATGTTAGCTGTACCTTCTTAAGTATCGATCTTAAACGCATAGGACATCCGGTGATAGCAAACTAACGAAGGATTTCCTGGGTTAAGACTCTTAAAAGCGGACCCAAATCAAACAAATGCGAGTAAAACGATCATGCACGAATCAAACCCCGAATAGGGAAATGTAGGCTGCATTTTGCTACTATTTGGTTACAAGCGCCGTATATAATCAAAAATACCTTTTAATTTTTTTTTTACACTTCTCTGCGTGACTTATTGGATACCTTACATTTGCGGAATAGCGAATTTTCCAGTCCACCATTAAAGACTGTCACACTAGGTCTGCAACTACTCCGTTGATTTTTTTAAAGATCCAAAGTCCGAATTAATCAGAAATTATTCCGTAAGGGGTATATCCTTAACGACCTTGGCGTTACAGCGAAACCGCACAGTCTTTGATATATTCTCTTTTGATATCGTTTGAACAGGAAGCGAAAGCCACTACATATTCAATGGTTTGAATATTTATAGCTTGTCGCGTGTTCACAGCGATAATGTTATGTGTCTGGCAAATTACTCCAATAAATAAGGTTTTTGTGCGAACCCCGCTTATTCTTCAGCAAATAATATTCTTCGATATCAAATATGCAGAAATAAACTCTATTTATTCTGCATCACTTCTCGCTAACTAATACCGGGATTAATTTACTGACGATCGCCTCGCTGCGATTGCGAAATCGCTCAAAATCTCTGTCGGCCTCGAGGTTTGAATTGTCAGGAATTGCAAAAATGTTTCTATCAAAATCTTGCGATCTTTTTCCCCGTTTTACACAAACGAACCAGTCTCCATCGTGCCGTTTGTCTAGTCGCTGTTTTCGCCACAACTGGTGAATTCATAATTTACAGGGGGAAAGCAATTTTATCACATCTTTCGGTTAGTTTAGTCTCGATCGTTTGCGTGGGATGGAATGACGTCATCACTCTCGCAGAGCACAATGGTTTGATTATGAATCTTTGAGTCGTACGTGTACATGAATTATTCACAAACTGGCTGATAACACACAACAAACGCGCCACAAATGGCGAAAATCATATTTTTGTTCAGCTGCTGACGGAGAAAATGAATTTAGCATAAAAAAGGGAAACTTCGCAAAGTTCTGCTTCGCATCGACTCACGTCGACGATGTCACTTTCAGATGCGATCGGTCGGCCATTGACGTAATTAAGGTTTACGTTTCATAAGCTCCGTCTAGATGAAACAGGAGGAATTGAAAACAGATAACTTTTCAATTGGAGAAGCGTGTTATACAACATCATATCAACCCCGTCTTGCATCTCACAGTTTTCACGCCCCAACGATCAACTTGACAAGATGAATTTTAATTTTTTTTCCCCATAAAAGAAAATTTGCTGGCAGACATGAATTTAGTGTTTTATGACAGGACAATGAAATGCCGTAATAGTAGACTTGATATTTAGTCCTGTACTCGTTTCTCATTGGTCGACTTAACGGTTAGCGTTTCACTCCGACAGGTCGTTAGCCAATCAGACGTGTGAGATGTCAGCAGGGCATCACGCCAAATAAAAGCGGCAAGCTGATCGCCGACAGACGGCAGTTGGCTCGCCGCCGGTGTCGCCCCGTGAAAAACAGAGACTTTACACATGATAACTTCCGAGAAACTTCGCGTTCTCTTCACATTTCTTTTTGTGGATCTGCAATTTGTCTGGCCACGAGAATGTGAACATGTCTGCTAGTGAAACCGTTGACCCAGCAGTCTCGCTAGACGTCAGCACAGGTTTACCGCATGCTAATGAACTTACGACACTGCAGCAAAGTCTTGGCTCCGGATATAATCGTGACGATTCTCACGAACTAAACTCCAACTGCGGCTCCTCGGCACAAATGCCTCCTTTGAACCAGAATTCTAATTCTACGGGAGCAGGTCCCGCTCACATCAACTTCACGCACTCAGAAGCGTCCAACTTCGGCGTGAAAATAGAACCAAGCGATACAGCCCAAAAAAATATCGGCGAGCCGCTTCGCTTTGACGTGAACAGCGAGCGGACGCCTGCAGATGGGCTGGTAACGGAAGAACCGTTGGAGATACAATGCGGAGAAAATGCCGCGCTGCTATATGTGTCTAAATTGTGTCAAGGAAGCAAAGGTCCTTGTATTTTATTTCAAGGAGAATGGTTGACTCCAAATGAACTTCAGTACATCAGTGGAAGAGAAACTGCCAAAGACTGGAAAAGAAGTATACGTTACAAAGGGAAGTCTCTGAAAAGTCTGATCGCACGCGGACTTATCAAAGTTCACCCACCGATATGTGACTGTCTGGGATGCAGAATCTCATCGCCAGTGGTAAGGAATTAGTTTTTATATATTTATACAATAAATCACTGATCTTAGAATATTTCATTTTTCGACCTCTGTGGTCTACCAACTTAGGTTGTCGCATACTGCTGTTGGAATTGCATTCATAACATGTTCACAGGTAACTGAAGGTTTACTGCCAAATATTACATAGCTCTTTTCCTGATGATATAGAAATTTTCTTGGTATGTTTATGTTTCTCAGCATGCTGGAACCCAAGCCGGTTAAATTAAAATCTGAAGCCCCAATATCGGCCCACGAAATCCATTAACATTAAAAAGGAGACAATTATCCCTCTCTACTTGTGCCACTGTAATAACCTTCGGTGCAGTTTAGAACAAATGACCCTAGAAATTTCAATGACAGTCTACAAACAGTAAGGCGATTATTGATCCAGAAAATCACAAATATGGGTAAATTTTTTTTGGTACATCTCAAATATTTTTTGTTCTGCTAATTGACAGCTTTGAAAGAGCGCAGATATTTGTTTGCGAATACAATCAAGTTGACGGGAAAAGGCGGGACAATATGGCGATAAACTTGACAGTTTAGAGAAACAATGGCCCTTGAAAGTGTTTCACAGTTTTAGGTGTTTGATCAAGTGACATCAATACTTCGCGGATTCATTCTTTGTGGTGGGGCTAAGCTCGATTTTGCCTGACAGAGATAATCGTTCCACTGTTGCGATAACGTTTTGTGAGTACGACCGTGCAATATCTGGAATTGATTCTTTTGTTCCTTCGATGATTCATGTTTCGACGCTACTTGTAGTTGTTTGTCCAGGTTATTTTTTGATTCAGTATGGAAAGTGCAAGCGCTCTGTGGCAAATTCTCTTTCTTTGCTACATGAATAGCAAGTGAGTTCGTCATATAATTAAACCTAGCAGACTTTATACCATAGGGTCAGCAACAAATACCCCTCACACCCCACCCGCTGCTTTCGACATATGAACTCAGTGTTTGACATATTCTACAATGCACTTTGTTTCAACGAATCAAATCATTTCCGGATCTTGTGTGAAGCACAGGATTGATACGCACTCGCGTAAAAGTACGATCATGGCTAAGCACACGAACATACTGCGAAAAAAATAAGTACAAATGTTATTTGCAGGCCCCCACCTGCAGGATGTTTACGAGAATTTTTCAAGCATGTCTGTTTTGTTTTGCTGTTTATTTATATATTTTTGCCAGTATGAAATTTCCGAAAGCTCCGTAGAATGCGCGCTAAATACCTAGTAATTAAACGAGAGGAAATCGAAAGGTCCTATCGCTATAGAGTGGCTGGATTAGCTTTAATTAATAAAACTTACGTCCACGGGTCAAATGTCAGTACAAAACACGGCTTTTCTCGAGTACATTTTGTGCATTTGAGACGCCGGGCGAATTTTCTCACGTACGCAGCAATTTCGGCATTTTCGAACCCCAGACACATTGCACTGCTCACAGAAAAAAAAGAGAATACAATTTTTATTGGGGTAGAGCTCCGTTAAAATCTTTTTACAGCATTTTGAGGTTTATCCTATTGCTATATGCAACTGACAGCTTCTTCATACAATATTTAGCCAGCGGAGGAATTGGGAACGAATGATAGCCTTTCAATATCTTCCTGGGGACCTTTGCCCATATCATTTATTCCTGCCGAGCACTTCGTGTAATACTGGTCTTGAGGCTTATCTATTGTTTATGTGCTAGCTACGGTAAACATTGTACCTACACCAGCGCACTCAGAATGTTTATTGAAGTGAGCATTCAGCTAAAAATATTTATTCAGTTTAAAACGTGTGACGGCTGTTAGAACCGGAGATCAAAACGTGAACTGTTTAGGACGCTCGTTTGTTCCCGCAGGCACAGCTAGTACTTCAGTCAGTGAGTAGTATTTTGAGCATTTCGATGGAATATGTGTTCAGATGCCTCATGCAGGCATTCGCATTGATTGTGGAGAAAATCTGCAGGTTTTGTTTAGGAATCGTTAACTCGAGCTTTCGCAACTTTGGAGAAGATAACACTTTGCATTTCACTGTTTTTCGGAGATACACGCATGTCTTGTTGAAGAGAATCCCAGCAAGGATGTTTCGGAAAAACTGAACAAATGCAGCTTGAAGATTTGGGTGATAAGGTTCTTTTTCCGACTAAGGCTTTCTGTGACTTGAGTTTTCAAGCCATGAGTCCTTGGAGAACAAACCGTGTTAGCTTACACAGATATCCTTTTAAAAAGCTCTTGAAAACGATCTAAGAAACACGAACGATTGAAAACGTTATTTAAAGTAAGTAGTATACTTAAATGTTCTTTTTCGGTGGACCTGAACTTCGTAGAATCTTCTAAGTTGTTTTCAAAATCAGTATCTCCGAGAACCAACTTTCTGTTTTATTCCGGAACAGAACCGCGGCAGATTAGCCAGTAAATGCAGTGTTTCGTCTCCACCCTCCCCCACTAGAAAAAGGAAGGAATCTTCCAAGCCTGTCTGGAGGCAAGATGGTTTTGACGGCGAGCTGGGCTTCTCTGGCGCAAGACAAAGCTCATCTTCTGAAGCCGACAACTGTATGACTGTGTCTGTTGTGCGCAACGGCGTTGATCCGAGGGCTTCTCCGGTTGATTCCAACTCATCTACCACGTCGGATTGTTCCGACCCTGCCGACGACTGCCCATTTTCTCCCGGCACTGAGCCTAAACGAGCGCGAAGTTTATCGCCTGTGAACTCAGCTAAGCTGGTCAACATGAAAAGAAGAACAAGTAAGTCCGCAGTGTTATTGAACAATGTCCGGTGTTGTTTCTCTCAGCAGCCCCACAAAACAAGCTCGTATCTGCTGTTTATTTATACAAGCAACTCTGGAATGAAAAAGTTTCGCTGTTTCCTCTGCTATATATCGTGCAGCCATTGTTGTTAATGCAGCGAGTTCTACCTGAACGGAATAAATCTCACGCATATAGGATTACTGTCTTTGGCTATATAGAGAAAATAAAATCTATAGCGCAGCTACAAGAACGAAAGGGAAAATGTTTTTGTTTGCACTGGAGACAGAGAGTTGAAAATTTTAATGGGGTTAAAGGTATGCTATCATTTTGGAAAAAATTGGGCTTGTTTCAAATGTTATGTTGTTGACGTGCCATTGGCTTGGCTCTGGCAGTTGTTTAATTTCCAATTTATCGTGTAACAAGACAGAACTCGGCGCCTGCACTATATGTTTTTAGTTACGTGCTGTAGTGGTACGATTTGAGACTGGTCGCAGTGATACATGTAGTTAATCACGACAGTAGCTGCACTAATAGCAACTTTTGAGGCCGCCTTTATTGTTGACCGTTCATGAAAAGGAAGCAGTGAAATATACCATTAGGTGTATTTAGAGTGCTGGACAGAACTCAGAAACGGTGTCTTGATATTTTAAATTCCTGAATTCTTTCTCTTTTTTAACCTCAGATACTCATTACTGTTCGATAATCTCTTTAATTTCTGATTTAGTTGAAAGAATAACAGTCAAGGTGAAAAGAAATATTTACCCAAGCGGCCGTTTGAGTATGTTGTTGAAAGAGTAATTTCCAAATCTAATATTAGACTGTTAAAACAGAAAAAAACCTTACTGAAGAATGCTTTGCTTTGACGTTCTTTGGAAAATGAGAACAATTTTTACCTCAGGCATTTAAAGAAAAGACAACGCGAAGTAATTAAAAAAATTAACTTCTGCTCGTGGAGGCACCCGTGCGATGAGTCATTCGCGTTCAGATTTTGTTGTTCAGACGAAATATTTTATATCTTGTGATCAAAGTGCCAATCAACTGAGAGCAGTTACGTGTATGATTTTAGGCTTCATGTCTGATATCAAAGTCACCTTTTATCGGGAAAATATGCTGAACCTTTATAACCCGCTATTCTTGAAAATTCAGTTACAATAGTGCTATCGGATTTTCACAGAGGACAAAAAGTTGTTCGTGCGTTGGTCGAAAATTCTTTTACCTAGAAGGTTCAGTGAAATTTAATATCTTAATTGAATTACCTCTTAGCAAATAAAATATTGATTTAATTGTACAGTGCAGTAAGCCCTACTTGCCTTTTTATTGATGCTCTATATAATTTTTTCCTGTGAATTTTTCCGCTCCAGAAGTAATTCAGTTTTCATCGCCAGTTCTTAGTTAAGACTGAAGTAAAGCCATGAAATAATTGGTAGTCAAGATCCATACTATAATCCCTTTGCAAGGTTCGTTAGCTCTTTGCCTCCATCGTGTTCGTTATTAAAGTTTATTTTTGATGCGAGGAAAAGAGTTTTATAATGTTACCATCGCAACTTGAGACCAGCAATTGCCCTGAATCCGCACTTTACGTATAAAAAAGTTTACTGAATTAGATACAGCCTGAATAAGGACAAAGTGTGGTTCAGTTATACGTTAAACATCTCGTTTCACATGGTATTGTTAAGCATGGTTGTAAATATCGCATGTGAAACATCAAATCTCAGTGAGTAATATTCTCCCATTATTTTCCGGCAGTTGACCATCATCCTTTGTTTGAGAGAAGGCACCTGGGCTCGTCTCTAAAATGTAGCTGTTTTAACATTTTCACGACGGTGAAACTGCACATGTATTTTTCTTTTCTGTTCATTTGTTTCTGTGTTAAAATCTCCTACCTATACCCTTGTTTCGTTTCAGCGGCCGCTAAATTTGCGAGTACGTGAGAAAATTTGTGACGTCATTGCGCACAATTCAAGAATAGCTTTGTTCCTGGGGCTTTTTGTTCGATCTGCAACAAAATATGACTTATTCTGTATCAAATTTTCGTGCACTCTCGAGATTAATTTTCTCTGCTGGTTGTCAGCGTTAAAACCCTTTTTCCGGATCTGCTCTGAGCACGGAAGTGCGTTTTACATACCACTGCGAGCAAAATAGCTTGGCCCGGCTTGCATGCAAATCGTAAGCGATTTCCTCTCATTTTCTTTGGAATCATTGTTTGCTACAAAGGCGGTCACAGAAAACATTCAGCTTTTCTAGAACGCTGGAGGCATATCAGGAAAAGCCCGGTGTCTGGGAATTTGTTTTTCCGTGCGATGTTGAGTTGTCACCCAGTGCGTCTTCCATCAATACTACAACACCACGCGGTCCGCAGGAAGTCAAATCAAAATGGAGCTATATTGGGCGTCTGCGGATTCACGAATTTTCCGCGCTTACCGGACGTCTTTTTCTATTTCAGCTTTTGTACTCTGATGCAAATATAAGGAAACGGTTTGTGAAAACAAAGCAAAACAAAGAGTACTAAACTCTAATGGGTTTTATGCCCGCTATTCTTAGTGTTACTTAAAAAGCTAAATGACACGTCCGAAAGTCCAAAAATAATGGTTAAGTTTTGTTTTTAAAAATATGCCTCTGTTGGACTTTTGCTGCGGATCGCCAAGAGATGGATTGCAATTTTTTCAAGTTCTTTCCTTTTTTCGTTGAAAGGAAAGTACTAAACACTACAGTCTTCTCTTGTTATGCTGGGCACCCCCTTAAAACAGCAATACTTAAAAAAGACCGCTTTGTTCTTTTGCGTATTGTTGTTGTCATGACGACGCTTGCCGAAAAACTGAAACCAATATGTATGTAGTATCGTGAAGAAGGGATTTTACAGACGCTTGGCGAAAAAAACCCTGTGGCTGTGTTTTCTTTTGCGGCAACTGAAATAGTTTGCGTTTCATCGAGATTTTTAGCTTGTCCGTATGTGGGAATCTATTTTTGTTTGCTGTGTACACAAATATCGTTTTCTCATATGTTGCGACAGCTTATCGGAGATTAACAAATGACACGGTGTACAGATAGACAGCTGAGGCGATTCATCCACCGGCTGCTCGCCTTCCGCTATTTTTATTCCAACAGATACTGAGCTGTGTTTATCACCCGCTTGGTTGGTCATGCACAACGTGTGCAACTTCCTTCTTGAATTTGAAAGAAACCGCAACACGGTCATATTGGGAAAAGTCTTTTCTAAGTAGGTTTTGAAACAACTTTTCTTTAAAGCAACCATAGAAATTAACACAAACGCCAATCTATCTCATTTAGAAACATGTTCTGCTGACGTCTATTGGAGGAATATCGAAAAGTGAACTAACTCATGATGGCTGGCATAGTATCAACAGTTGAAGGGGAAAACTATGAGTTGCTTACTTGACGATAACAACTATACCATTCGGCGGGGTCGTCATCGTAACGGGTGGAACGCTTGATATCTGAATTGAGGAATAAGCAAGTTTTCAACAATGTCTCTATCTAAATCATTGTTATTCCTTTTGTACTTCAACAGCCGAGAGATTCCAGTTCGACCCAAAAAGCACGTTTTTCTTCCGAGATCTTCCGACCGAATACGCGTCTCCGCCGAATACGGACGCTTCAAAGCAGGGGCGAAAAGACCTTACCCCAGTTGAATTAGCGAACCATTATCGATCTCAAGAAACGGGAGAAATTCCTGGTGGATCCCCGGGAAAGAGGAGCGCTTTTAGAGCGGTGCATCAAGGTGAGATATCATTTGCATTCATTTAAAGAGGACCCTGGCTAATCTTGTCGTAAAATTATGAAGTCTCCCTTAATGATTCGCAGTACAAAGGCGAATTCTTCTTTTCTGGAGGGAGGGGAGAGGGACGGCGGGGGATGGACACAAACTTCAGAACCATGCTGTTTTTAGCTTTGATATTTCATTATTTTGCTTCAAAACATGTATTTTTTGTAGTGGTAAGTCAGTTGGTTGGTACGTTGATTTTATCACGTTATGAACGTTGTCAGGAGCGAATTGGCTCGTATAGTTGTTTACTGAATAAAATTGAGACTTCCTGGGCGAGGAGCTAGATGTTTTTCTTATCTCAAAATGATCATGTCATTTTTTCCCTGCCACGATAACACTTCTGTTCATTGAAGACTATGTTTTCCTAAATTGGCTGATGTTTAGACCATTGGTACGTTAAAGTTTTCAAGTATTCCTTTTGTGTCTTTTTTTAACATGGGAAGAGGGAGGGAGAGGGAGTGGGGGAGTTTAATAGAGCTTTCCCGATATCGAAGAATTTTTTGATACGATACGATACGATTTACGATATCGAAGAGTCTTCGACGTCGGAGAAAATCACACCATCAGTTAGGACTCTCGGTCGAGTTCCGACTCAGCTGTTCATTCTTATTTACTCTTTCCACAGATACACTCAATTCTCATAATGAGATGGCTGGTGAAAACCATGTGAACAGCGATGTTCTTCAGCGAGACCTTGCCTCACGAGCAGCAAAGAACCCAAAACAACAACAAAAACCACCCGCGCCATTCATCCCATTCACGCAACTCCCCAGCCCCTCCCCCCTCATCAGTTCCACCCACACCTCCCCAAGACTGTTACCAGATCCCTTGTTATTAGCTTCCCCTCACGGTCCAAACATTTACCATCAAGCTTTAAGAGGGAGCCTGTCTGGAGTCCCTTCAGCTGCTTTACATCAGAGTTTAATGCACTACAGACTGCTAACACCTCCCTCACCTCACAGTCCACTGGCACAAAATATTCCGCTCCAGTCCTCCTTTATTCAAGCCAACGCTGCTGCCGCGGCAGCAGCTCGCGCTGGTCTCCAGGGCCTCCCGGTCACACATTCTTCACTGTCGATGCACCGTCCCTCCATACACACATCGTCTAAGAACACTGCTCTCATGAACGGACACAATGATGAACATACGAACTTGAAAAAACCCCGAATCACGCACATGGACGACGAGAAACAGGGAGACGAGGATCGAGATCACACCAAAGAAACAGAAGCTAACTGTGAAAACCGAAATCCTCAAGCTTCGGTTTATAGTCGTGATTGCGTGACCCGAAAAAGCCCCGATGTTTCAACAGGTTCAAATGAAAGACATAGTCCATTCGCCACACCCAAGGCTTCACCAAGCGGTAAAGACCCACCTCAAGTGCTACCTCATAAATTGGTGCCACGCTTTTGGCCGGATTTGAACGAGAGTGTCCTGGAATGGAGCGTTGATGACGTGTGTCACTTCGTGTCTTCTCTGACCGGATCCCCGGATATCGCGCATGCGTTTAGAGAGGAACATATCGACGGACATTCGTTTGTTTTAATGCAAGAAGATCACCTATTGAATAGGATGTCAATAAAACTCGGGCCCGCTCTAAAAATCATTGCGCAGATCAAGAAACTCGCCGAGAATTTAGAAATCGAAGAAAACAGCTCGAATTAAAGCCGATATTTGCATTCGTATTTACATACTGTACACTCAGGACGTGCTTCTATTAACCTATGGTTTCCTGTAACCTTACCTTTTGTTCGTAGCTTGACATCTTTAAGGAACTGACGCATTATCACTCAAATGTTAAGACTGTGTGGTTAGCCTGATGTCCAGACGTTCGCCGCGGGCGTGAGGCGACCTTCACCTTACGAGAATGTTTAACCGCAGATTTGTGGACTGATTTCCGCCATCTATCACCGCTGTTTCAACGTACGCGCGAAGCAAGCTCAATTAACACAGCTTTATCGTTATCTGCGTAAAAAACATCTCATTACATGTGGTTTAAAACAGTGTGTTGTTTGTCATATACAAAAGATTCCGAACATTTCAACAGGCTAGTTTGAATAATTTTGGTTTCTCCTGCCCGGAAATGTCCAGAAGGAACAGAACGCCTTGAAAGTTTAGTTCTTTTTGGTGGAGATGTTTTAACTTAAAAGTGTACGTCCCTTTTATTGCCGACCTCCCGCAAGTTCGTTTCTGTTTGCTGTTGTTTCAAGTTTTTTCGGCGCTGTTCCAGCATTTTCGCGTTAAATCTTCAATGGAATTTCCCTTCGTGGTTTTTTGACAAAACCGCTTGCCCAAGTCAATGCCAAACAAAGGCAATAAAATCACGTAGAAATCTAATTTTTCGTTGGCTGTAAATTCATGTGAAAACTTAAAAAGTTATTATGCAAGAGGACTAAGAAAAGACATTTAGCTTTTTCGTGTATTATATAAAGATTAAGAATCGGTAAATCAAATTAAGGTGTTGCATTGTTCATAAACGCCAACGCTTTCCGTTTAGAGAGAGTTTCAGAAAGCTAAAGAAGCTTTTCTTTGACTGAGAAGTGTGCAATTACTGACGTACCAGTTTAGTTTTTAATAGAGCAGAAATCGTTTGTTGGGTTTTGCAGATTTTTTTTTTTAATTCTTGTTTGGATAGGTAAACTTTTTCATAAAAATCTTTATTTTATGCCGATGAAAGGAAAATCGAAACAAATGCGAGGTATAAGTATACTGAATAGAATCAGAGCGTTGAAAACGCTATTTTTCTGTTTAATACCTGACATATTAAATATTTAGAGACCACAAGTCTATAAAAGAAGTTATACGCCGAGTGTGTGTTTGATATGTGGTGAGAAATCATGATATTTATTTTATTTGTTCGATAAGAGTTTTAAATTGTTGTATGAAAACAGGAGTAGAATAAGAAGCTAGCGTCTATTTGGGATTGAGGTAATCCCAATTAACTGCAGGGTTTGTTGTTTTAAATAGACCTTTGCGTTTTGTCCTGGTGCAGGTTACCGCAAAAAAAAGTAAACAGTTAAGTAAATACGCAGAAATAAGAGTGTGTCAGTTTGAATAAACAGAAAACAGATAACTTTGGCGTTGATGTCTGTCTTGGGAGATAAGTTTGCATTATGCGTTCAGTTTTGGTTAATTCAGGGTGCGTTCGATTGGGAAATCCGGAATCCAGATTTCCCAATCGAACGCAAAATCCGAAAACGGATTTCACCTCCGAGAAATCCGTTCTCAGGGTGGATTTCAATTAAGAAATCCAAATCCGAATTTTTTGGATTTCCTTTTTTGTCGTTCGATTGGGAAATCCGAAAAAGGATTTGCTTGACTATTCTCGTGAACAGCGGACTATCTCGAGCTAATTAAGCGTACGTTTTTGGCGCGGAACGGGTACGCTGTTCACGAGAACAGTTTAGCAAATCCTTTTTCGGATTTCCCAATCGAACGGCAAAAAGGGAAATCCAAAAAATCCGGATTTGGATTTCTTAATTGAAGTCCACCCTGAGAACGGATTTCGCGTTCGATTGGGAAATCCGGATTTAGATTTCGAAAATCTAAATCCGGATTTCCCAATCGAACGCACTCTCAGAGTTCATCAGTCCAGATCGCGTGGACAGTAAATGCTACGTAGGTAAAGTATCACGTGATAAGTGTCCGGCAAATAAAAGCTGTGCCACGTGACTTTTTTAACCGATCCGTGATATGGTGGATTCTGCAACACGATTCTCGTTGAACTAAATTCTTTTTTGACTAAATAATAATAACTGTAATGATAAATAATCGATACATTTGCCGGATGGAAATAAATACAAATTTAGGTCAAAATGTAATTATTAAAAGTAAATTAAACGTTTTCGATCACCCAGGTCATTACCGAAGCATAAAACCGGACGGACAGGGATGGGCAACCAGAAAGCATTGAGAAATATCTAATAACATGTACAACTCTTACAGGCCAAAAAAATATTGAAACGCATATCTGAAACAAAATATTCATTCGCCTGCAGGTGTTTGCTCTCGTAGGAAAAAAGACAACAACAAAAGCAGTTTTTGTATTTATCAAACATCGCAAAACTTTGTTAAATTAATACACGTCACACGATTCTTCCAAGACAGTCACTCCGACCAGCGGTTGTATTCAGCACTCATGCGCGCTAGTAGTTTAGTTTTCACTCAAACAGTCATTAGTCTATGCACAGCCACTCCTCTATTCCTCTATTCGCAGACTAACAAGCAGGATGATCAAACTGATCATTTAACCCACAAAAGTAACGCTTTGAAATTTCATAGTAATGTGAACTTGCAGCAAATTTTGTTCACTACTCAAACGACTTTAAGCTATGCTGTTTTCACTTTGGGGACTGATTTTTCAATTCTGTAGCCCTACCATAGTAGAGCGATGTGAAACACACAAGCGTGAGGGAAAATCGCGAACTCTCTCTCGATCGAGAGGATTTTCGCCTGCTATCCTATACCTCTGAGAAATAAGAGAAGACTCCATAGCATACAATTTTGAGGTGAATGTACTAAGCTAATACAGCCTCTTCTCGTACGAATGTAAACCGTGAACTCCTCCCTCCAACTGCGCTGAAGGAGATCTCTTCTCAAACTTGAGTTGCCCGTTGTACATCATAGACCGTGTTGCAGACAGACTCTGTGTACCCATGTCTTGACAGCCGTGTTGAATTCCCGTGTACAGGTATGGGACAAAGCGATGAATGCTGCCCTTATCAGGCACAGTTCCGGAAACTCCCTGTGCCACTTTCATTCTCTGGCTTTGTACAAAATAACGGCTTTGACTTGCGCTATGTTCCAGCGCGTCCAATGACCCCATACCTAATGACCAAAGGAAAACAACTGAACTTGCTAAGAGTTCCGTAATTAACACACGATCTGTCATCTATTTTTGCTTTTCCCAATTTTGGGCGCAGTTTTAAAATTAGCTTATTTCAAATGACCTTTAGCTTTAAAACCTCATTTCCGGATTTGCGATGAGGAAACTGCGTCGCTACTCGCTCTCATGCGCGTATGCAACTTAAAGTATTGTCTTAGCTTGTTTTTGTTATTGAATTCTTTGCTTTAGCAAGGAAACAAACTGTATCATAAAAAATCTTGATGAAATAGATGTCTTTTACTTAGTATTTGACAAATAGTCTTGTTTCCGTGCAGTTTAGCTGTTGTCACATGTACTCCATCTCGACCTGTGGATGAATAGCTCTTAAACAAACACTCGATACCGTATAATATCCACCTCATAGCGGTGAGATATGGTTTATTATCAAAATTGGCTTCTAAGGACCCATTAGGACCCCTTGGGAGATTTTAATGCGACTTTATTTTTTCACGAAAATTAACCAAGGATATTTCGGTTTCTAACGAAATATAAGAATTAACGGTAAGTTGGTGAAAAATTAATATTTCGATATATGATTAACAACCTTTTCTAAGTTGCTTTGATAGCAGATTAGATTTGCAGGGAGTGTAGCGTTTTCGTGTGTGTAGTGCAGAACTACTTCAAAATAGCACAACTGTGTTCACAAAAGTTATTCAATTGTCAAATATCTTTGTCATAGAAGCGCAGCCTTCTTTGGTGACGAGACCTGTGCGTTAGCCTTGGCTTACTTCTGTGAATTTTCTGCGCCAATATATTTTTCTTTACAGTAATCCCACAAAGCCAAAATCTGGAATAAAACCTGAGTGCAATGTCCATTAACGCCATTTTGATTATAAGAAAGCTCATTAGGCCAATAGGGTCCATCGATCGACATGAATTATGCTCCTGCTTGATGCAGGATGCCTCTTCAATGTGAAGTTCTCCCTCAAGGCCCTTCCAACTTCTGTTACATTTTCCAAAACTCTTTGCTACTACCAGTTTACAAGAAATGCTTCTAGGACGGACATGACAACGGCTCAAATTATCGCACGAAAGGCCAGACTACCACGCCTACAGATTAGTGTACTAATACGGAAATCCAGCTTAAATTCCATTAGGAAAGGGACTTATCTGTACTAAAATAACTGACACGAGATATCCACTAATTCGATTGAAGTTCAAGGACTGAGATCCTCGAGTAATAAGGTTTTAACGTAAGATCTTTTAATTAAACCCTTTCGACACTGGTTTCAAATGGTGTCGTTTGTTTGTTTGTCTTTTAAAGATATCGCCAAATGAGATAAGAGTTTGTATAAGAATTGATAGCCAAAAAAATCTATTCTTAAATGTGTTATTTTGCAACTTTCCCCACTCAAAGCCTAACATAAGAGTTCATTGAAACACACTACAGAATAGACCGCAGCCATTGATTTTAACTTTTTTTCTCGAACGCGTTTTTTCCCATACATTCTCTGTACTGAAAATTACAGGAAATATGTGGGAAAAAACACGATTGAGAAAAACGCAAACCAACCTACGGTTTCAGGTCTGGAAATTAAACGTGTTGTTCCTTTAAGCCTATATCTATGTTAGGTTTGGAGTGGAGAAAGTTACAAATATGTACATTCGCATGTAAATTTTTTAGCTTTCAATTCTGATGCAAACCTTTATAGTATTTTCCAACATGTTTCCCCGATTACCCATGAACCCATGATATTCTTTGTGATAAGGCATGTTGAACAATCTCACCTCTGTACTTCTTTAACCGGACTCCATCTGAGAAAAAGTACTCTCCTGGTGTCTCTGTGGTTCCCGCCAAAAGTGATCCCATCATAACTGTTGAAGCGCCGAGCGCAAGCGCTTTGATGATATGACCAACAGACCTGATCCCTCCATCAGCTACCACAGGCACACCAAACCTCCGCGCATACTCCGCCACGCGGAACACAGCGGTGGCTTGGGGCCGACCAACTGCCATAACCTCCTGTGTAATGCAAATAGAACCGCTGCCCATTCCCACTCGGATTGCATCTGCACCTGCGTCTATGAGGTTCTTAGCCTGGGCAGCGGTTACAACATTTCCAGCTATGACCTGCAAGAACACAATGCAATTTGAAGGTCATTTCGTTAGTATAAGATAAAATATTCGCGGGAGATCTGTATGTATATGGGCGTTTACAGTGGCGAGCCATTGCAAAGCCCATACAGATCGGACGCGAATATTTTATCGTTCTTGTGAAAAGAAACAACAAATTGAATGTAAAGTATTTTTATGCAATTCGGTCATTAGACATGCATGTCAAAATATCATAGGTCCCACAGGAGAGAAAGCACGGGACAATAGTACGATAATTTTTAGTCACTTGTAAACCGTGAGTATGGCGACAGGTCGTTTTCATTCTCCGAAAACAGAAGCGGGAGAAATTGCCTTACTGTCTGAAACAGTACCTAAAATACGAAATATAAAATGGGCGGTGAACGTTTTTACTACCTGGCAGAATACGAAAATGTACAAAAAAAAAAAAAAGCGCAGCTGGAAACAGTTGGAGGGAACGGACTTGAGAGAACGGATGTCGAGGACTTGTCAGCCCCACTCGAGCATATGTCAGCAAAGAGTTTAAACTTCTGACTGTGCTAATTCATTTGTGAAGTGGCGAAGCAAACTGGGGAACGGTACATTCCTAAGACGTTCTACCTACTTGTTTGCTGAATTAACCACCATTTGGGAAACGTACGGGGTTACATGGCTTTCAACATGCAGGACAAAATTGAAAGGAGGTAAAACGGCATTCTTTGAAGCGATATATTTTTTCTTTTGCATTTTAATCATTACAGATCTGTATCAAAAGTTAATGAATACTAATTAGCTGAGCAGGAGTTTGTATCAAAAGTTAATTCTACTGTTTAATAATTCATCAACCCCAGCCTTTCCCTGCTAGCTGCTACCTATTCAATCCCTCCCCGTGCTTTCAGACAGTTGATTTGTATTGGAGTTTACAGAGGTGTACATGTGACTCAAATACTACCTATTGATTGGTCATAACTTCGATGAATAATTAATGATTTTGCAATATTGGATCTCGATCGATACATTTCCAGATGAATATTTTAAAAACTATTTCATTAGCGCGCGTTGGATATGAGATGCTAGATAGCCAACGAGGCGCATAGCGCCAAGTTGGTTATAATCATTAACCGCGTTAGAAAGGCTAAACGGCGACAGCTTTTAGTTTTGGGAACTACGTGGTTTTCTTTACTTTTACATTCTCGTCCCCAAATCCTTTGGCTTCTCCTGGCTGCGCATTTCCCCCCCCCCCCCCCCCTTCCCCCTCAAGTCATACCAAAAATGGGTGGAGCCCTGGGGTCGAGAATGTCACATTGAAAGAAACCTCGAAATGATAACGCTCTGAGTTCAGTAAACGATCAAGGATGGTGACTGAAATCCGGTATTCGGTATTACAGACGACGATGATTTTAAGGTATATTTTTATGCTTCGATTGACTTAACCTGCCTGATAAGCCCCAGCTTTGGAGACAAAGTACATTTTATAATTGACAATTGATTAGCGGGGGATTTTCTGGTGGTGTAGATTCCACTCTCCTATAGCCTTTGTGGCTGGGGGTATTTTTTGGCTGATAACTTGACAAAAGTTTGATGACAGACCTGCGAAACGAGCGGGGACCATTTTCTTTGTTACTTGTATTTGCGCGTACGCTTTACAAACTCTTTATCTGCGCGAAGAAAGCTGTCGGCTTCGAAGGGCAACTTTCCCGTAACTGCGTGATTATGAAAGGGCACAACGCACCTGCAAATCTGGGTACTTCTCTTTGATGAACTTGATGAGATTGATCTGAAATAACGAGTTTCCCTGGGACGAGTCCAGCACTACTACATCGACACCAGCCTGCACTAAGGCCTCGATTCGGTGTTTGTCTTCCTCGCGCGTGCTTACTGCAGCTCCTACCAAGAGCTGTTTTTTGCTGTCTTTAGAGGCCAACGGATACTCGCGGTTTTTCTTGAGATCTGTGTGCGCGATCAATGACACCAACTCTCCCTTTTCGTTGACAATGGGCAGCTTTGCCTGCAAAAGGGTGCAAGGGTTATTCTATTAGACGGATCTGCGGTTAGAATGTACAACTAACATGTAAGTGAGAAATTTTAAATTACTTTCAGGACAAGCAACACAGGCCGGTACACACTCGGGATTTTTTTAAGACCCGCACGAACATTCAATAGCAATCAGAATACGAGACAGCACGCTTTACAAGGTTGACGAGCTATTTTCATTTCGTACTGGTTAAAATATGGCTTTTGTAGATGCCCAACCAACGAAAAGAGTAAGACCTTTTTCTGATTCAGCGCACAAATTGACAGATGTGCAGTCGATCACAAAAACCACAAAAACAGCCACGTTCCGCTTCCGCTCTCCTCGCCACTGCACAACATTCCAAAAATCGTAACAAATCGAGTTCAATCAACAGTGAAAATCGCAGATGGTTAACACAGGTGATTTGACGCACTTAAATTCCCCGATGATATCGCATCCGAAATCCCAGCTGTTTGAGTTGCCCTTGGCCTACCGACTCCATCTTGATTAGAAAATGTGACAATAACAAACCGCGTCAGGAAAGTTGTACATATTAGTACAAATGTCTGGTTTGATAAGATTGTTTGACCGCCGGGTAAAGAGATTCGAGTGCTGACGTTTCGAGCTTAGCCCTTTTTTTAGAGTGAAGCAAACAGTTGTGGGTTGTATGCGGTTTATAAAGTGAGCAGCGCAGCTACTGTCGATTTGGAAGACCAAACCAATCGCTCGACACTTTAACCCACCTTTCTTTCCTACCTTTTTTTTCATGTGACCATATTTCCACAAATAGTATTTTTGCTCAGTATTTAACCCACATGCATAAAACCCACAAGTCCTTGATACGAACGGAAACGAATCAAATAACCTTATCAACAACTCATCTGGGGGAAACAGCAATACTCCTAGTTGGTGCATGCTTCGGATTGCGACTTAACCTTTTACCTACAGTATGTTTCACATGGTGTTTACTTGAACAAAGCGTTTGTTAAAACTTTGCCGACTTTACCTTTTTACTTTTCTGTAAGATCTGATTGGCTTCTCTCAGCGTACATCCTGACTGAGCCACAATTAGCTGGTCCAGCGGTGTCATTACTCTGTCCAGCGTAGAATCATACTGATCTTCATCAAGAAAATCGATGTCACGTGACGTAACGATTCCAGTTAAAACCCCACCAAGTCGCCCAGTATCTGGAGAACAAAAGAATAACAAGTTGTGGATGGGATTGATCACGTTCAGGTCACATGATCAGGACTGGCGATGATGTTGGGGAAGCGCCAAAAATTCTGTGATCATTTGCAATCGCGTGACCGTGATGGCAGACGATTCATACATGCCTCCTACGATCGTGCAATCGTGTGATCTTCTGGAAAGCAGTGTTCCGCGAAAAGAAGCCAAACTGGGCTCCATAAATTCGGACCAGGTTTCAATCTATGACACATGAGTATTTAGTTACTTACCGGTCAGTGGTATGCCAGAAAAACCAAACTTCTTCTTAATCTCCATGACGTCACGAACGGTGTGAGAAGGGCTAAGGACGATGGGATCGCTGATAAATCCTTGTTTAAACTTCTTTACTTTGTGTACTTCATTGGCTTGAAATTCCACGCTGCAGTTATGATGGATTATTCCTGGGGAGACGAAGAGTGAAGCGACGGAAAAGCATTATATCACAGTGTGGCAAAACCGAAGAATCAAACTTTATAGAGATTTTAGACCAAACGGAAAACAAATCAAAATAAACTGAAATATATTGAGATATGTTTATGGCTTTTTCGTGGTAGCACCGAGCCTGGTGTGAGACAATAAGAAAACAAACTGTTCTTAGATAAATAGAAATTCGCAGCAATTTGAAGGAGGTACCGTGATCTGGAAAAAATATGTGATACTGTAACTATTTATATTTACTTTCTCCTTTTTATTGTACATAACATGATACGCTTTTCTATCTTATAGTAGCTATAAATTATGCAGGGCCCCTATTGATGCCAGCCTAGTGTTAAAAGGGCCAACCTGCCTAAATAAAGATGACTTGACTTCACCCGGAACTTGCGGCGTCGGATTGACCACTCTGCCACCCCACCCCTAGAGCTTCAAGAAAATTACCGTGTGGTGCGTGGATTTAATTGTCACGCGATTTGTCGCAACTATTTAACTTTTAAAACTCTTCAGTTAAAGCGGCAAACAATACAAACTTCATTTGATTGCTTTAAGTTTAAATAAGGTCAGATTTCTCTGTTTTATTTAAATTAAAATAGTTTGTATTAATTCCACTCCATGAATGAAGTTAAATAAATAAATAAAAATCATCTGGGTGATGATAAACGAGGTTGAGCAGATTTGTATTAAACCAGTGTAAACTCAAGCCGGTCCGGAACTTGAGCGATCGTCGATTTTGTGACCTCGTTGTTTCCGAGTAAAAAGTAGATATAAAATAAAAGAAGACGTCAGACAACATTTAGCGAATATTTCAGCACAAAGTTCATGTTATTTACCGGATTCTGTCCGCGCGGGTTTCTCTCTCTTGTATATTAAAACTCTTGGGGCACGAACTCGACTGTTTGCATTTAAAACATCTACATCATGGATTTTCCTTGGGCAATTGAAGGAAAATCAAACAAATGATGCATCAATTTTAGTAATAATCCATACCTATTCCTCCGTGAAGCGCCATCGCAATTGCCATTTTGGATTCTGTCACGGTGTCCATTGGCGAGCTAACCAGAGGAGTCTTTAGTGAAATCTTTCTAGTGAGAGCTGAAGCAAGATCAACAGTATCGGCGGTAAAATTGATGAATCCTGGTAAAATAAGGAAGTCATCGTAGGTTAAACCTTCACCGTTCCCAAACAACTGATTCGCACTCAAACCGTCTTCAGGGACATAACTTGTGTGACCGCTAATTAAATATTCCGCCATGTTTGACGTGGAAACCTCCTGTCGTTTAGTTCTGTGTCGGGATCTTCGAGATCACAAGAGTACTCACAGCGCGATAATAAGCTGATGACAATCACAACAATGTAGATGATCGGTGTTTTGAAAGCTCTCCTCTTGTCGCCAGAAACCTTACAAGTTCTTGTCGACAGTAACAGTGCCGGTGAATTAAGGCAGGATGCGTCACTGATCTCGAACTACTGCGATCTGACGAGATTCTGGTTGGAAATTGCAATCGCTAACTGTTTCAGTACTCGTTTATCCGTGCTATACTGTTGAAAGATGATATTTCTTTTGCACGCGGCAAGCTGGAGAGAAGTAACTGAGCGACACTGGGGTGAACGTCGTAGTGGTAATATCACGCGCGTCTTTTAACGAGATGCAAATAGTTAAAGATATGCTGACAAGTGTCACGAGTGCTTTGAAATAGTCCTCAAGGGACAAAAATATTACCAAATATTTGCATACCATATCGCATGACCTATGCATTGTCAAATATCCATTGGCTCTGAAGATTAGGCAACCGGCAAAAAGAATTAAAAAATACTCTAGCAATAACGATGCTAGATTACGAGTAGTGTCTTTTCTTTGCCGGAAGAATAGTAGAACACACAGAGAGTAGTCAGGAAGGACAAAAGTGCGCGAGTAAAAAATGGGTTGCCGCGGGAAAGGATTGCGTGTAACAGGTGGTATTCTCGCGCGCCAACTCGCATGTTTTCTCGTTATTAGAGTAACCAAAGAGAGGTTGCCTGCGATCTTATAAGACAATTATTGATTAGCTTTCAGTTGCTAACAAACTGAATTACACCATGGTTGAATAATTAACAACATATTATTTATTTCGTTTTTATTTTCAACAAGTATACAAATTATAGTAATATAGTCAATTTACACGTCAAGAATATAACAGGCCAGGCCTCCAGATTTTGTCCAAAGTAGTTTGGATAAAGCTGTGAGGTGTGACTTCAGTTGCAACGCTTCAAGAGGGTCGAGCATGCGTATTATACAGTTGTATTGTGAACTCTCCAACTCCTCAATCAAATAGTGGAATGGATTGTCAGCGTCTATTTTAAGGCCCCATCCGCACTTATTCGTTTTCAAAAGTCTCATCTTGCCGAAAACGTTATAATATTTTCCCCCATCCTAGTGTTTTTGTATCGTTTTCACCTGTCCACGCTCTAACGCTCGGAAACAATGAAAACGACTTGGAACTGGGTTGCGCATATGCAGATGCCCCAATTTGGACTGAGACCTATGTCGTGTCTTTTCCCCCGCAACAAACTTTCATGTTGCAAAAAAGTAGAAACAGCGTTTACGTTTACTTGTACGTGGAGGCGGTAATACTGCGCGCAACCGAACAATCGCAACTTGCAACGCAACAATTCAGTGTTACGCTTCCCTGCTAGCAGAGGCCTCTTTTCCGTTGTATTTGCGCCCGTCAGTTCAGCGAATACAACGGAAAAGAGGCCTCGACTCTGCTAGCAGGGAATTGTTGGACCACCAGTTGCAAGAAAATGTTGCCGGTATTATTTGGCCTTTACATCATCATTGTTTTCAAAAGTTTTCGTTTCCACCTGTCCACATATACACTAAACGACGGAGCGGTTTCAAAAGTCACCACTTTCGTTTCCGAAAATCTCCGTTTTCATCAGGGTTTCGATCGTTTTAGTATGGACAGTAGGCAAAAACGTATCAAAAAGTATGCGTTTTCAAACGGAAACGTACGCATTAGCGTCGGTGGACGGCGCCTATCTACTGTGTCCTGATTTTAACGAATTAGTAGGTATAACTTAAATGAAATTTGAAGAAAACATGGTCGACATTATAGCTGTCGAATAGACAGATAAGCTTTAAAAATTTTAAGTTCACTGAGTTCAAGATTGCAAGGTCAAAGTCGAAACACTTTGTACTTTCAGCGCAAACCCTGAGTTCATTTTACCCAGACAACACAATAGAGACATTAGATTCTAGTACAAGTGCAACTACCAACAAGACATTTGACTGCAAGTTTTTAACGAATTACTGTAAGAAGAGATATGTCCCTGCAAACTTAATTTTATTCTATGTGAGCAACAAGCTTGACACAGCTATAATGTTGGTAGCTAAATTTGTGATTCCAAAAGACGAGATCACCTACATTTCGATTTCACCACTTCTTCGTTCTCACAAAAACTCTAAGTAAATGACGACGGCTATCTCGTTTTCCCGCCAAAATGACACTGGTTCACGCGTGCGCACTCTTTGTCTATTGGAAAAACGCGGGCTCGTAGTCATACTCGTACTTTTACTAGAATCTTAATGTCTCTAATAGTCTGCAGAGCATGAAAAACGGTTATTTTTTTATCAATCTTAGGTGTTTGTCTTGAATGGGTGCTTCTAGCTCTGGAAGAACTCATCCTCTTCGCTTACTTTGGCTTTTTAAAGTCACTAAGTTAGCTGCTTTGTAGCTGGTTTACAAAATATTTCACTTCCAACGGTGTCGGGGGACGTTTGGTCACGTGGTGCCGCGCCTAAAGGTAGCGGTTGGTAAGCTGTTATCAAGAGAGAAACTCGGGCTCCTGGCTTCCTGTGGAGCTGTCTGCTGCCTCTCCCCGGGAACTCTCCAACTCCTCAATCAAATAGTGGAATGGATTGTCAGGTCTCTTGTAAACGATTTGAGCAGCTAGGTTCTGACATGAAACAAAAGGAAAATAAGCGTTGGCAAAGTTATTTCGATTATTTATATCTATAGAGGCCCGTTTAAGATTTTGCAGCACTGGTTCAGTCTGGTTGAAAAACAGCACTAGGTCAGCACGAGGTCACCTGGATATGCTGAACTATTTTGGCGAAGATTGGGTGGGGGCAATGAAGTTTAGAGCGTATAGCTATTTTATTCACGTCATGATTATTCAGTCAGTCACTCAGTCAATCAGTCAGTCAATCAGTCAGTCAGTCAGTCAGTCAGTCAGTCATTCAGTCAGGGTATTTGGTGAGTCTGTCAAGGTTATTTGGTGAGTCCGTCAGTCAGTCAGTCAGGGTATTTGGTGAGTCTGTCAAGGGTATTTGGTGAGTCTGTCAGTCAGTCAGTCAGTCAGTCAGTCAGTCAGTCAGTTGAAATGGATAAGGGGGTTGGTTTCTAAAGAAACTGTGGTGCTGCGTCGGTGGGGAGTAGAAACGAATGTTTGGTTTATCAGCACAGTTGAAATATAACATAACCTTTACTTATCAACTCTGTCGATAAAACCAAACTTTAGTCAGTCAGACAGACAGTCAATCAGTGCACTGTTGTCAGTTAATCCTGCAATTACTGTACGTTTATTACAGACAGTCAGAAGCATAGTCATATTCAGTCAGTCTGTCGAACACACCACTGTTTCTTACAACATGCAGATGGTCTTAATAAATGGTCAATTATCCATGCTCCGAATCTTCCCACCATCAGTTCCCTGATAACCGAAACTTAAAAGATGTCAAGTTCTTATGCCAAGTCGACAATAATTTTGCAATTTGTTTCTGGTCTGGGCCCAAAAAGCTAATAAACTGAGCTGAGATTAAAAAAAAAACAGTAAGGTTACTTTATCCTGTATTTTGTTCAGAAAACCGGTCAACAATGTCAGCAAAACGATAAAAGAACAGGTCTACATTTGCATTAAAAACAGGGCCGAGGACTATTCTTTCAAATTGCTTTCGTTTTTACTACAAAGGGATTTAAAACGGTTAAAATGTGGCCGAACAGTTTTTCAACTGGGACTAGCACTGAATTGCCGAACGTGTTTAGTTAAGAGAAATGTGGTGACGTTTTATTGTGAAATATTCAATTTGCTAGGTATATAAAATGAATATTATACCTAATATGCTAATTATCTCGATCCGTGCGAAGTACCCGGACCGGCTTCGCTGTGTATTTAAACCATATCACTGTTTAAACTGTGAATTTGATTAAAAAGTATCGTACGCGTTGAGACCGGAATTCGGTTGGTACCATTACATGACCAATATATAGAATGAAAACTGGTGAAATTTTAAATTGTCGAGTTTTCGTTTAAGATTATGGAAATTAAAAATTTCAATTTAATTTGTATCTCACCTGAAAGAGCCGTAGAATCTGATGTTTTTCCAGATATTTCACAGACTGGATGAAAGGATCGTCTTCTGTGGCCTGTATTTCGAAGGTTTCTCCTTCGCTCTTTCTAGCGACTGCATCACTATCCAATGAATTTTCGTGTTTTCCCACGAAACTTACTTCTGTAGAATCCGAATTAAACGACGTACTTGCTGTTCTCGGTTGAACAGTTGCATCATCCAGATTTACGTTGTGATCAGCGGAGAGAGAAGAGTTTAAGCTAGTTTCCTCTGCTGTACAATCCGAAACACTTTCTTTCCTGTTGAATTCACTGTCTCCTGTTTCTTGTAATGATGCGCTATCTTGGCTTTCATCGTCGTTTATACTTTTAAAATCGTCACCCGCAATTTTGTCGGGGTTTTTCGTTGACGGCCGTGAATCTAACAATACATTTTCGCTCATGATTTTCCGTCGTCAACAGTGAGCTACATCAGAAGAATCGTTAATTAAAAGCAAAAGATTTTGCAAGTTAACATAGCCATTTAGATTGTTCATTGTTTGGGAAAATCGCTGTTTGTATTGAATGTTTTATTGAATTTTCTTTCACATGCTAATCGCCAACAATTAAGGTGACTGCTGCCATGGCAACGAGTTCAATTTAATAACATACCAGTTCTTTTAGATGGTGGCTAATAACCTTGTCATAAGCCATTGTTTTGAAGCAATTATGCTTGTAAATTTGAATTGAAAAGAAATATTACACACGGATTACACCTGACAACACATCTGTCACGGTCATGTCAATTTTTATCATCCCTTCCCTTCAGACAAAGAAAAAAAATTTTCATTTTGGCCTTATCACGGTTTGCGACGCCATTTTGACGACTACGCAAACACGTCTTGAAATAACAGTGTTTGTATGGAGGATTTACAAACAATAACCGAGGAATGTAGCTGTGCTAGAAAGCATCTAGTTGCGTTTTGACATTTCCATGCATTTGTCTGTAAAGCGAGCGAGCCGTGAACTGCTACTAAAAATTGTTCGCGGGAAAAAAATACAGGGAAATGTATGGAAAGTTCAAAACGCCACTGGACGCTTTCTGGCACAGCTACATCCCTCCAATATTTTTCTTAAAATCCTTTTCCAAGTCATGCCAAAAGTACCCAATTCATGAATTTTTTAGAAGCGATGTTTAATGAAATTATTCGACATCGAATCTCCATACAAACGCTGTTATTTCAAGACGTGTTTGCCTACTCGTCAAAGTGGCGTCGAAAGTCACGAAGTCAAATACCCAATCAAAGAGGAGTAATGACAATTAAATTATCATGCTCAAGGAAAAGCAGTCTAAACATAAGTCTGCTCGGGAAAGGCTTGACTCAAGGAATTAATTCAGACAGAGGTTCCTAGTATTCTTTTGGGGTCCAAAAGGTAACTTCTTTGCTGGTTGAAGTATTCACTGGCCGTCACAGGAGCATCCGGCGGTAGAGATGAACTCAGGATAAGGTAATTTTTTTCCTTTTTTGTCATTCAGGGGTAAGAGGAAACAAAGGAAATTTTGCGGCAAGAATTGTTTTATTCTCGATGCAGTGGGAGACATTGCAAACGAGTTAAATATTGATGTTCCAAAGATTTAAGATGAAAAATTATTGGGAGAGAAAAAGCAACCAAACAAATAAACCAATAACAACAAAACAAAGAAATGAAAATAACAAAAAAAAAAAAAAGCAAAACAAAACAGAAACAAAAAAAAAAGATGATTTTGATGAGTATATGCCACCGTGAAACATATAAACTTGAGTATGTCAAATTTTCTTGAAAAGGAAAGACAAGCCATTTAAATGGAGAACGTTGGCGACGGGAGAATGGATAGTACTGTTGTTATTTGCCACAAAGTATAAAAAACAAACCAAAAAAAAAACACGACATGCGGAATAATACTTAACAGTTTATTTCTTGTTTCGCGTACATTATTTGATTTGTTGACGTTTTTAAGCAATCTTTTCCAGCCATTGTTCCACTGCAGTCAATTTAGCCTCTCCGTCCGCCTGTCCCTTAGCACTGCACTCTACAAACTCCACCTTCACTGGTAACACGTGACTGAACTCAAAATCCTTGCCTTTCTTCCCGACATACACCGCGGTGCTAGTTGAGCCGCCATCTTGACCTTGCAGGGCAGCGGCGCGTGTGACGCGCAGAGTGTTACTGAAAATGAAAAAAAGAAAGAAAAAAAAGAAGGGCAAGTGGTTGGTTAAAACAACGAACAAGAGTCAGATGGATAGCAAAAATAAAAGCTTTTCAAACAGAATATGAAAGACAAAAAAACGGGACTGCATGATGGCGTAATAAGGGTATACCACATGCCTTTGTCTGTCTGGAGAAAGCGAAAACAGGGACTGTGTTTGCCTTATACCGGAGAGTTGCGCGCCGTTTACACGTCTCCGTTTTTTCATTGTTTTTACCAAACATCATACGATTGAAAACGCTTCGAAAACAGAGATGCCAAAAAGACTAATCCGAAGTGGAGATATTTGAAAACGGAAACTTATTGCTCACGTGTGGACAGCAAAAACGAATGAAAACTGAGGTCTACTTCCTTGTCTATCGACGTCACTACGCTACGCCGATCTCAAGTGAAGTCTGTTTCAAGTCCATACCAGAAACTCGCGCAAAATACGCCCGAAGTTGGTACAAATCGCTTAGTTCCAGGCCGAATACCTTTGGCGTAGCGTACATGTTTTCCAGCATGGGCTGTATACAGGAAAAACAACAACAACAACAACAACAACAAAAACAAAATCAAAACAAAAACAAAAACCAAAATCAAACAAACTCTTATAAATATGCAGTATCGCTTCAAAGTAAGTTGACAGTCTCGAATCGATCCTCGCGAGTATCGAGTATCGAGTCAAGAATCGAGAGTCGATTCATTTGTATTTTGTCTATTATCTTTTAAAGTATTCCTTACATTTCTTTTTCTAGCTGAGACTTAATCACACTCTGTGACTTGGCCATTGTAAGGTCTGGAGAAGAAAAAGATCAATCAATGAAACACAACAACACAAAAACAACAACAAAACAAGAAAATACTCTTAAAAGGAGTTTGTATTTACAGTAAGTTGGGGAAAAACACGGCCCTCAGTATCATTATGGGGCAAATTTCAATAGATGTTACTTATCCTCACTAATTTATTATTTTAGATGCAACTCAAGTTATTGTAAGGCTTTATTTTTGCTTTTTCAGTTAAGTTGGGGCTTAAAGGCTCGTGATTTTGGAAACGAATGGTCTTTAATTCTATGTTTTTTCCTACATCAGGAAAATAAAAAAATTAGATGAAATTAGATTAAGATAAGATTGAAATCTTTTAAGAATGCAGTAGGAGGTGGGGAAAGGGAGGTGGCGGTGGGGGTGGTGGTGCCATGCTCATGGAACAACAACTTCCTATAGAAGGTTCCATGCATGGTGGGATTGTTTTAGAATTGTGCACATCGATGGCTTTGACAAAAGGATGGTCCTTCTTGACCCTGACTGCAACTCCGTGTCCCCAGTGTGAGATATCAAACTTTGTGTTTACTTTAAGTATGTACAGTGTAACAAGTATCCTGTATTATTTAGCCATGTACTGTATGTAGAGTAGTGTAAAGTTTTGTATTGTAGGCATTAAGTATTTTTTTAACAAAGGCATTAATTTAAAAACAAGCTTTGTGTTAATCTCAAGTTATCAGACAGTGTGTTAATAATTTTACCTTGTTTGTTACAGACAACGAGGATGGAAGCAGCAGACCTTGATAAATGTTTGTCACCGAGAATGTCATACATGATCCTGCAATGAGTCAAACAAATTCATCTTCAGTTGCATGCTAAAATGAAATAATAAATTTAAATCTTCAGCAATACTTACTCAGCGACATCCCTCTGTTCTCGTGGGAAGTTCACACTATCGACAACAAACAAGAATCCCCTGGGAGAAAAGGAAATATTTCAGGAATGTGTAGCTACCAGAATGTAGAGTGTGTAAACAGCAAACAAAAGAAAACAATAATGCACATGTATATGCTTTAATGTAGTGGCAGTGTAATGTGATCAAGTCCTTCCATTCAGCCTTTTAGCGAAAAAAAAAAAAAAAGAAAAATTAATATGGATCCATATTTAATGCACACAATCCACAGCGTATGCTAAAACTGAACAGCACAAGTTTGGAATGTCTTGCATCCTTCTTGCAGCAAACCCTTCAAATACCCATAAGCACGTAAATTATGATCATCCGGGTGAGTGTAGACTTTCTGAGAAGGACTGTTTGAGGTGATATTGACTGACGTTTTGACAACCTGAGCGGAAGTCATCATCATAGTCAAGTAAATTGTGGAATGTCAGTAGATGGTATAAATGTCTCTGGTTATTGACCCCACTGGTCAACAAAGTTGAGAAGTTATTGGTCGTTTGTCAGTTAAGCTGTAATGTGAAGACGATAGTAATTCTACTAACCTTGCTTGGTTCTTGTATTGTTCTAAAAACCTTGTTCTTACTCTCTCATGACCAGGCAAATCTATCAAGTCCAGCACCTTACCACTCTGTTTATGGAAAGAAATAATTATGAAAACATTGTTAACTGGTAAAAACTTGTATTGAATCACTCAACGATTACAGACCGAACATAGTAATACTTCTTAAGTACTGAAGGTTGGGACCAGCACAGTGGGGTTAATATATACCTTCAGGATCATGCCTTAGTGTCTGCAATGGAGAAACCCTAACAACAAGAACGATTTTCAGTAATTCTCTTTGCAGTAATTCAACTCCTGTGTGGCATAATAACGGTGGCCAATTTACATTTAGTTATCAACTCTGTTGATAAACCAAATATTTGTAACAACAAGAGCCACCCTCAGTAAAATTGATTTTTTTGGGGTTGCATGAGATGAAAATTGATGAAAGTGTACTGGCGGCAACAATCTGGTTTTCTGGATAGTGGCAAGAAAAATCATGAAAAACTACATTCTGCTATGGATGTACAACTAAAAGTTAAATTTGACCTGGAGAAAACAATGTGATATATGCAAATCTATACAAGTTACCTTGTTTCCTTTTAATTTGTATTGATCTTTGTTTTCTTTTATTGATGTGTGGGTCATCACATATTTTCCACTAGAGAGCTAAAAACAGAAACAAAATTGAATACATCACAAAAGAAGTGTCTCAGTCAATCTTTATACAGAATAATAAAGTATCCTACAAGATGGGGGGGGGGGAGGGGAGACAGGAATTTGACATTTTTAGGTTTTTAAATGTCAATTACCCCACCCTTGGGTTTTCATTAAGAGTCAAATCACTTGTGGATGTCAAATCCATCTAAATCAGTCATCAGCTGTGGATGTCAAAATTCCTACCCGGGTAGAGCTTCACAAAGTCAAATTCCCATGGGTTGCCCACCCCCCCCCCCCCCCTACCATCCTGGGGCAAACCATTGATACATACATGTAGGTGCATAAAACCTGCATGAACATACGGTATCAATGCACAGTGAAGTGTGTCATCATTTTATTAAATGTTACCATGTAACAAAATACAACTGAAGACTTACTCTGCTAAATAGCAGTGTTTTGCCAGAGTCTGTCAAGCCAATCAAAATGACACTGCGGCCTCTGGAGTGACTTCTACCAAATATGAAGTACAGCACTGAAACGAGTAAACAAAATAAATAAAAATATTATATAACCTGTTGCCTGGCTATTAAGTAGTTTAGTAAATGAACACGTCTCTTACAGATTCGTTCCTTTCCCTCGTCGTTTTCACTTTCATAAATACAACACGTCATCCCTTAGATCGGGAACTTGTCAAAGAAAAAGAACTGAAGAAAAAAATACTGTAAACACTGACAATATCAATCAATAAAAATAACTTAATAACAAACCTGTAGTCAGGATGACAATAAAACTGGCAATGAGAATGCCGTACACTGTTCCATTTGGGCTTTCAAACAAATCAATAACCAAAGAACGAACGCTGGTCGCCATTTTGGAGAAATTGTGAGCCCGCGATCATTGAATTTTTTTTCATTGTGACGTCGAGTACTCTGTATATGATACATTGTGAAGTCTCGCCTCAAGCCAACTCCCAACGGCTAGCAGACTAGTAAGGTATTTTCATAGTGTGGTCTAGGAGCTTAAAAAAAGGCCATCCATTGGTCAGAGAGAGGAAGATTTCCAAGGAAGGGGGGGGGGGGGGGGGGAGAGAGACACCCCTACGGACCTATATAAGCTGTACATTATGCGCCGATCAACTCGATACTTCAACATCCCCCCCCCGGGCAAACCCCGGGCATTTGAACTTTTGAAGATTGGATCGTTCAAATTCCCGCCCCCTAGGGCCCAAATGGTGTTCAAATGCCCTACTCTTATCGTCGGATTTGTCTGTCAAATGCCCGTCCTAAAGAACAATCGTTGTCGGCTCCTGTCATGAGTTACTACAAAAACCACAACTTTAACATTGAAACTCATGATTGGAAATTGAATTTATTAAGTCGGACGATGTCAATCAGCAAGTGTAAACTGTTCACGGCAAAGGTTGTTATAACGAGAAATACATAATAACATATTTAAAATAAGTTAGCCGGCTACGTAGACTGTTCAAGTGGCAGGGTATTCTGCAGCTTAAGCCAAAGCAGCGGTTTTTCATTCGACAATATTTTTTCTCTTTAACTGTTCACTGCTGTTTTATGGCTATTCTAAAAACCTCTGCAAATGCATAGAAATACATATTAATTAGTTAGCCGGCTACGTAGAATGTTGTTCGAGTGGCAGGATATTCTGCAATTTAAGCCAAAGCGGTTTTTCATTCGACAGTGTTTATTTCTTTCACTACTCACTGCGGGACAAAGCCGCAGCTTGACTCCTTGTATAAAAAATCTACATCGTTTACATACAATCTATGAAAATAATTAATATTTAAGCACTCTCACTTTTGAAGACCTTTTTTGGTAAGCTTTCATTGTAATGCTGTATCTCTTCCTTTTCTCATCCATATCGTCCAAACACGTGTTTATAGCTGTTAGCGACTTCGGCGACCTCCCAAAAAAGCGATTTGAAACCTGACACTTCCGGTTCAATTTTCCCCACCCCACCCAGGCAAGGTCAAATTCCCCACCCCCGGGAAGGCTTTACCCGTCAAATTCCCCACTCCCGGGCACAGAAAATAGTCAAATGCCCGGGGTTTGCCCGGGGGGGGGGGGGGGGGGGGATGTTGAAGTTTCGATTTGATCGGCGCATTATAGGTATGTGCAGTGCCAAAGGTTATGGTTTTTGAGTTGTTTTGGTCTGATGAGTTATCATTTGAATAAAATGTTTTCTGGTTTTTCCCACAAAGTAGTCAAAAAAGATATAAATTACGATGTTTTGACTGCTCACTGCTAGTCTTCATCAGGTGACGAGGTCAACAGATGACATGTCACTATACAAGAAACTGTTTGGATGGAACAGTCTTACCCCGATGAGGATCAAAATGCAATTTGATCCCAACCAACAACTGAGAAACAAATAGTGATGCATGACCTGTTTACCTCAACTCATTGCCTGATAAAGGCAAGGAGTGTCCCTGTGAGCAGTCACAACATCGTGCTCTATATCTTAGTTGACTGCCTTCAAAGACACAATAAAACACATTATTGTTCCCACAACTTTTTCAAAACACTTATCATTTTATTATTTTTTGCTTTAAATAAGTTATTTAACATTGATACAGTCTTCAACAATTTCAAACAATTCGTAATGTTTTCCACTCCGATATGCAATGTCATATGCTGTTTCATTCTGCATGTTGAGTACTTTAGGATCCAACCATCTGTTGCATAACAATAACTGTAGTGTTGTGGTTCCACCAACTCCACTTGCAGCAAAATGAAGGGGAGTCTGTTTACCATTGGTCCGTGCATTAATGTCGGCCCCATTCTGTAAGAGCAGTGACGCCACATTTGTCTTACCTGTCAACAGAAATAGCAAAATTAATCATGTGGGGTTATTCGGTGCCATTTGCAAATTCTACCATTCTTTACAAATTATGCAAAATGTTTTGTTCATCTTCAAACCCTTCCCAAAGAAAGTCTTTTGGGTTTACCTTTGGATTCCCTTCTCACCAAAAAGTGTCAATAATTTAGCTTCACACTTCACAGCTTCCTTTGGGAGGGGATGGATATTTTCTGGAACTGGACAATGGACAATGGAATGATTGACAATCTGTGTTTTGTGCAGGGAGGGGTGGGAGCTACCTCAGCTCTATTGTAAATTGCAATAGCTGAAATAGTAAGTCTGTGGACTTGTTTCTTAAAATAACATATAAGGGTGGGGTGGAAACCAATATTTTCTGGGACTGGACAGTGGAATGATTGGAAAATTGTGTTTTGCACAGGGAGGGGTGGGAGCTACCTCATGATCTACTGTGATAACTGAAATAGTAAGTCTGTAGACATGGTACTTAAAATAACATGTGGAACATTTTCCACTTTTAATAAGTTGTATGGACTGCTTAAGGAAGCACCTGCCTGGAACTAAACACAGACCACATTACATAGATACACCAACAAGCTAGAGAGTGCCTTTTAGCCCTAAACACCACCTCAAAAGATCCTTTTGGATAATATTAATGGTTAGGATCTTGGACACTGTCTACCTTGTTACGTATCCTAGCACAATGACATGTGCTTGTAAAATGAACTGCGTTTTGTACCAGCTGGAAGGCAACAGTATCCTCTCCAGTGCACAAGGGTGACCAAAGTTGCTGAACAACTCCAGTAATTGGTGGTTTTCACCTCACACATCGTCACGCAAGTAAAAAAATGAAATCCTCAACCATTCAATAGATAATGTCAAGAAATTGATATGTTGTAAAAGAGTGATACATAAACAACATGTGAAAGCCACGGTGCTGTGCGATATCTCATAATCGAGTTATTCGAGAAAATGTACCACGGAAAATTACAGAGTTTAGTATGGGATGCCAAGTTGGTGGACACCAACATAGCCACCAATGTGGTGGCCCGAAACCAGCAAAAACATCTGGAGTTTACTTTGGTTATTTCAAAGCCTTTCTTCTCTCTGCTGAACTTTCACACATTGACATAGACGTTTCTATTACAAGTTAGCTGATCAGACCTAAAAAAACACGAGGTAAATCGATGTTTTCATGTACGTGGCATGTTTAGAGCAGCAATCCTTCTGTCACGCGCTATGCAAAAATCTAAAATTCAAACTGCCCTATTTTCAAAACAAATAATGCTATCCTGCTGAAAACAAGCAAGCCAATTGAAATTTATATTTTCTTTTATGTGATGAAGATAAAAACTCAAAATTGTGTTTAGCTATGAATTTCAGTTTTTTATGACGTCATGTGAAAACCAAGAATATATACTGTTATGGTGCTGTTTCACACACACAAAAAATGTTGCACTGCGAGTTACAGGAAAAGCAGACTAATTTACTTTTTGCAACGTTGTGAGATATGTTGCAGTGTGTAACATGTTTTCTACAGCTTGTAATGTAATGCTCTCGTCAGCATTGTTTTGCAAGTTGAAGAAAAATTTGCCTCCTGTAATTTATGCAGCTAACGGCATATTCAAGATATTCACCCCATCTACAAGCACAGTGCAAAGGTTGCCAGCCGTCCTCTGTTATAGCTGTCACATCTGCTCCTCTTTCTAAAAGAATTCTCACCACGTCCAAATGTCCATTATAAGAAGCTCTGTGAAGCGGTGAATACCCATCCTCATCTGTACAGTTGATGAGTGAAGGATCTTTGTCTAGTATCTGCACTACATGATCAAGTATTCCATTCTCACAAGATTCAAGCATAACTTTAGGTGATGGTGAAATTTCTTGATCTAAATTTTCTTCCTTGATTTCTTGCAAACTGTTTCTTTCATCAATTTCCTGATTATCCTCTAATGGAACCATCGAAGACGGGAGAAAATCTACGACATGAGGCTTTTCACTGTTAACTTGAGTTTCCTTTAAGTCCTGCTTTTGAAATTCTTTTTCATCGTCACTAGAATCAACGTCTGACATGTTCAGTTCTTTCAATCAGTCAATTTCTTTCAAATTAGAGTTGAAAACTGATTACATGGCAATAACTAGGACCGTCCGCCATATTGAAATGGTCATCTAGTTCCCAGGTTGCTCTGCAGAGCATGGTGATGCCCCTGGGACATTTGCCAAAAACAGCTTAGCAGCTGCGGCTTTCAGGAAAATCAAAATTCATGCGATACCTGTCGAAACAAAAGCAGGATGTTTAGATTTCTCTTGTTGTGCCAATTTTTCCTTTTCTGTAAACAGGAAACAATCCCTGCAGGTCATCTACAACCTTTGGGGTCTCACCGAGCACCAGAAGGGTCGATAAAGTCAATCGAACATCTCCCGAGTCCTCAAACTTTTTATGATGAATATCTTTTGGCGGGCCAACCGGTTATATTCAAGGGAGCAGCCAAGTTATCACCTGGGTTTGATCTTTGGACAGACGGCTATTTGAAGTAAGCCCTTGTTTGTTGTTTCATCTTCTTAATTTGTTTTTGAAGTCCCGTTTTAGTTAACCTTTGATTCCACTTCTAATACGAGTTGAATAAGCTTCTTGTCTAACTAATAAGTCGGGTTTAAATTATTAATTAGCTTGTAATACAGCAGTAAACGTTTTGTAAACATCTACCTCCCGCCTTTCGTATCGCAAAGTTCTCTTAAGCGGCAGAAACTGAAAGCAAAATTATTTAAGCTTATTCTTTGTGAGAAAAATCATGTCACGCAATATGAATTGAAGTCTTTACACAAAAACATTGGTACGTGGACCGATTTCTTTTTATGGAACACACATCTGAAACGATACTATAAAAGAACCATTACGCTGTAATTTTGTGGCATAAATTTTATTAATTACAAAGCCAAGAATGGCACATGAACAAGGACATTTTTAAAATAAATGAGCACTTGAAACATTCAAGGAAATAGAGTTGAATTCGAATTATTTTTAGAAAGCATCGATACATTCCATGATTAATAGTTAATGAGATGGTGTTATTTTTGGCTTTGTCAATTGACACGTCTAAGCAGCTGATGCACTGCTTGACTTTGGATTTATGATTGTGTATATTACCTCATTCAGATTTCGTTCAATACTTTGAAGCACTAAACAGTCAAATTGTTGGTTAAGTCTTGCAAATCTCAATTTTGTACCTCAGCTAGTTAAGATAAATTACCAGCATTATTTTTTGATTACTGTTTGTATTTTGAGTTGGGGTTTTAGCCAGGAATTGATAATCAGGTGTCCAAGAGGCATGTGTCTTGTTAAAATTTTAAAACATAACATTGTAGGTGGCTTTTTCACCAATTATTCCTTCCTAGTGGGTCCTCAAAGAATACAATTATGGACTTTTACCTAAGATGGGGGGGGGGGGGGGTGAGGATTTGGTAAGGAGGCTAGTGGAAGTGATTCATAGAAGGGGGTTTATAATAAAAAAAGTATTTCTCAATGATAAAAGATCTGTAGGCTGGAAAGGAGTTTAATATAGTACAAAACACACTCACATCTGGCTGGATTTTCGAGATATTTTTTAAAAGTTTCTTTTGCTGATTTTTAGAGTGTGTCTCTGATGATCACTATTTGCAAAGCAAGTTGGAAGAAATACAGGTGCAGGGAGAGAGGAAGAATCCCCTCCTCCTTTTTCCTGGTAATTTGCGTAATTATTTGAAGTTATATATAAAACCTTTGATGACTGTGAGAAAAAAGAAAATAGGTTTAGATATTAAAAAAAAATTAAACAAGTAAATATAAGTTGTGAATACACTAAGATGTGCTTGTTTGGTTACACATAAACAGAGAAAAGTATGGAGATGTTGACGTACGAGTGGATTATGGTAAAAAGGAGAACAGAGCTAGATCTGCAGACAACATGCCACTTAAAGAATTCTTGACAATCTACAATGATTCAGACCGATACTTAGTGGATACTCTGCCTGAAGAAATGTTTGAAGAATTTGTCCTTCCATCCTGTCTGCTTTGTGGAGGATTTACATCTAGACTACAGGCAAGAAAATTTACAAAATTTTACAGGTCCTGAACATTTTACAGGTCCTGACCCCTATGTTTGCTGGTACTTTTTATTCATCTACCTTTTTCAGGTTTGTCCTCTTTTTGGTCTGCTTATCCTATCAGTTAATAACAGTTACGACTAATATTCATAAGCACTTTCAAGTCCTTGATCTTGGCATAGTTACATTAAGTATGAGAGCTACATAATTTTATAATATTTGTGTTGTAGGATGCTGTTTTGTGGTTCAGTAGTGGAGGCTCCAAATCTTTCCTTCACATGGACACTGTGGACAATATCAACTGCATGATAAGTGGAGTCAAGGATTGGTTTATAGTAGACCTAGTATGTACCCCATTGCTGCCTTGTTATGCCAAAGTGATACAATGTTTGTTGTCAAGAAGAGTTTATATGGGGAGGCTGCCCTGAGGTCCAAACCCTTACCCTGTCATATTTTTGAGATACCTCCCATAGGAAATGATACCCCTTTCACATATCTACAGAAGAAACACTCTGACTTACTATCTTTTTTTGTTAGGTCTGTTCGAGATATTTTGAAAGGTCCTCTTAAATACCTAATTAAAAATAGCAGTTTTTCCTACTCTTTTCTATACTTTGGCTTGTGAAATCCCTATCCTTTTACATACCTTCAGTCTGAGAAAGGTTCCACTTTTGGGCGGAGCCTCCCTGATAAGTCCATTATAGGGAGTATCCCCCCCCCCTGATGACATGTGTTGATCATGTTGCTGAGTTTTGCCCAAGTAAAAACACATCAGGTTTTGTGGTGTTATACATTTACTCCACTCACCGCTACATGGGGTGCCATGCCAGTTGCTAGTCATTAAATTCTAGTTATCACTGATTAGCTAGGAGCTTCCTCCATTGTGCCTCAGAATCTGGGGTCATATATATAGCCTCCCAGATAATGTTGTTGGGGAATTTAATTCTAAAGGAACTCAGACCCCCCCCCCCCCCACCCTGGAAGTGTGTTAGTACTGCAGGCTTTAATCTAAAGATTGGCGTTGCTTTGAGTCTGGTTACTGCCATCATACCGTAAATTGCCGCTTATAAGACACAAGGCAGTTGCCTAACAAAAAATTCAAGAAACCCACAAGGCTAAAAGATTAGAAGTTAGGAGCCCAACATGTCCAGTATTAGGTGCTGTGCCAAAAATTTAGGCTCCCAGTTTCCCATTTTCTTGGATGAGCCTTGAGACATAAGGCCAGTTATTAGCGCAGATGCTATAAAAAAGTCGTTATTATAAATTTCAGGAACACAGCAAGTTAATTGAAATGGATCATGGGGAGGGTGACTACTGCAGTGTGAATATCGACAAAGTTGACATGCTCAAATATCCAAGCTTACAAAACCTGCCTTGGTGGTCTGCACATTTGGAGCCTGGAGACTGTATGTTTATACCGTATGGGTGAGTTATGCATTTCGGCCATTAAATTTACCCCTCTGTGTGTACACTACAAAATGGTCTGGCTACGCCCCTGCCTTGCCATTGTCTGCTTTCTGTGTAAGAGTCTTACTGTAAGATGTTTTCAACATTTTCAATTGTAGGTGGGCTCATCAAGTTACATCTCTCTTTCGTAACATTGCTGTGAACATTTGGTGGACCCCGCTCAACAGATTCAACTCAACAGACTGTGAAGGTGCAGTGGCAAATTCTGAACAAATTGTAATATTTACCGGTAAAATAGTTTATTGTTTGTGTATATTGATAGTACATGATTATGCACTTTAAGTGCCATGCAATTACCAATTAGAGTTGTCCCACAGTTGTATTGGTAAACAGTTTGTTTTTTTTTTCTTTTTAATGGGGACCTTACGAATGCAAGACGGCAACGCCAACGAAATTGTCACTTGAAAATATAACTTTATTTCATTTGTGCTTTTTTCGCTATTATTTTAACTCATTCTACACAAACGAAAAACTACCCAGGAACCAAATTGGTAGGAGTGGCGTTCAAGAAAAATTCAGCGCCTTGTGTTCACGTTCTCCACAAAACCCTCAATTTGGTCATTTCACGTTGTTGTTTTGCAGAGGACGGCAGAGAAATGTACCAAAACTTAAAACGCACGTTCATAGCGATTGTTTTTGCTCATTAAGCCTTTTGTTTTGTGGCGTTGGCGTTGGCGTTGTCGTTGCCGTCGCCGTCGTAATTTCGTAAGATCCCCATTAGCAACGACGACGGCGACGACAGCGAAAACGTCACTATTAAAATAAATTCGCACTTTTTGAAACGCCCTCGAGATATTCCAACTCGCTTTAAATATCACTGAAATGTAGGTGAAATTTCCTGGAGTTGAATTCTTGGAGACCGCACCCAAGTTTAGAAAGAGAAAGAAAAATTCATCGTCGTGTGATTACGTCCTCCATAAAACGTCCCACCTGGAAATTTCCCGTCCAAGTCGTGCAGTGACGACAAAGAAATTTACCAAAAAGTGTAATGCACGTGCAGAGTTGTTGTTTTGGTTATTTATTTATATTAAGCCTATTGCTTTTTAGACGTTCTCGTTGTCGTCGCCGTCGTCGTTGCTAAAGCTCCCTATTGTTGGGAACGAGAATCGTGAAAGCCGATTATATATTCCGCCACTTGTAATCTGTAACTTGTATGCTTACTAACTTGTGTGGCTAATGTCATGCTTTACTTATTTTTTGCTTATAGTTAACTCGGGAAATATCAATCCATCCCAAGCAAAGTTGAGCAACTTTAAGTTCACTCCAGGCGAACAATTAAGGTATGAAATACATTCTGGAAATACGTGATCAATGTTCAACTGACTCGAAAGTAAACTAACGGTCCACGCTGTTTTTCTTTGTAAACTGAGCTATGTAGAGGTAATGAGTCCATGCGCTTTTGAAGTTCATTTCTTATCAGAATGCAAAAATTATTTAAGACTATTACATTCCGATGCACGAAAAAAATTATGGTACCCAGCATGCACAAGTTTCCACTGCATGGATAGAGAGGTTTTTTTCAGTTGAATGACGTAAAACCAAAATGCAAACCCCGGGGCGCTTTGACACGGAAAGTTTCCGAAATTTCCGGAAACCGAAAATGTTGGCGCCTCAGAATTATCACCTTCATATCAGAGTTGAGTACGAGATTGAGTACGAGTATGACTTTCAAATTTCAAATCATTCACATCCCCAGAACTCTCGCTCCTTCCCGTTGTTTACCACTAGATAAGAAGACCCTAGAAACAAGATTGGTGTGACAAGTGGTTATCTAAACCACACAAACTAGACTTGAAAAGTGGTTCTCGTACTCAGTCTCGTACTCGTAGTCAAATCTGAACTCTAACCAACTGCAACGTCAAAGGCGCAATGAACCAATCAGAGTTCGAAGCAAATACATGTAACGTGCGCCAAGCCCGGGAAAACGCGTGCGAGCGAGGCACGATTGGTTTTGGTTTTGCTTCTCATTGGTTGAGAAAGTGGCACGATTTTTGCGAACCAACCACAGAGTGTGGTAAAGCAAAACCAAAGCAAACGCAAAATAACTTTTGAACTTGGAGGTTTTTGATGTTGTAATATTAGCGCTTTGGACATCACAGGTCTGGAAGTGGTTGGCTCGAGGCCTAGGGCCAGTTTCTCGAAAGTCACAATGACTCACTGGGCTGGATAAGTATTTTTGTCAAATCCGTTCTTTATCAATTTGTACCAACCTTTTAATATAATGGTACAAGTTCAACCAATCAATGACTTCTTGCTACAGAAGCCGGGATAAGCCCCGACCGTTTTGGCCACCAGTTCGGGACTTACCAGTACACGTTCCCAGAGCTTGCTTTCCCTCCACGAACGAGGTTGCTTTGAAATCTCGCACTCACATGACTCAAACAAATCACAAGTCACTAAGTGGTTTATTTCTGTGTACATTGAAGGTTCATGTCCCTCCAAGTAATCAGAGAGCATGGTGGATCTGTTTCATTTGAGCTCATCAATTCTTTGATTGTGGTAAGACAAAACTTTTGTTTTTAGAAATTGTTGGTTTTGCCAGCCAACTGGCCAATATTCGTTTCATCAGCGTTTGGCTCTGGTTATTGTCTTCACTATTTTGGCGAAGTTCTCTATGCACGTACCTTCGGCTGTTTGTAACTTGCTCTGAATAAATGCGCACCGTTACGAAAGTGTTTGTTACATACGTATCGTGGTTCCAAGGGTATTGGATTGTTGGAGGCTCGGCTGAATTTAACTCACAGTATGACCAGCTCCTAGGTAGCTTGATAGCTCAGTTGGTAGAGCACTGCACCGGTATCGCGGAGGTCATGGGTTCGAATCCCGTTCAAGCCTCGGCTTTCTTTTAGTCTTCTTTTCGCAACTGCTTATGTTAGGTAAAAAATTGTGAGGGTCTTTCTTCTATTCAATCTGTTACCCGCAGTTCAAATTCCGTGTAGCATGAAAATTTTGCGGGTTCTAATTTTTGCGAATTTTGCGGATTGACCTCGATCCGCAAAAATTAGTTTCCGCAGAAAAAAACACCCGCAAAATAAAACGCCGCAAAAATTAACTCCCTTCAGTCAAATTTAAAACATGTGCGCTTTTAATAGACGTATGCCACTGGAGCGATATACATTGGACTTAAACAAGAACATTAACATGATTTTTCATTGGAAAAAGCAACGAGAGCTGTCAAGAGTAAAGCAATTCAGTACATTAGATTGTCACAAATGGGTCATCTGCAGGAATGCACAGACTTGAATCATGCAGCAGACCAACCATGTTCTAGTGGCGCATCTGCGGCGGCTTGCACAGAAGTGCAGAAGTTCAACTGAACAAGAATGTTATTATTATCGACTGAGTCTGTCTCATTGCGTTACAATAGGGCATAGTTTTGCATTTTAGCAGGCCACTCCCAGTTAGGTCTCAAAGTTGTATACTAGCTGGAGTACATCTTTCACTCGGAAGCCCCTCTCTATGCCTAGAAAGGTTTCAGCTACGGTAACTCAAAAATTCATACTGCTTCCTTATAAAATAATATACGGTAATACCGGTCGTGGTAAACAATATTAACGAAACAGTGTTTGGCTGTGCATGGTAGGGGTAGGCTTTTTGTTTAGTTGTTCATTTCGTTTGCGCAGTAAGGTATAACAGTGATATGTCTCTCATTCGTAACTAGAGTGAACTGTGACTCAATTGACCGTTTCAATAAAAGTTGAAAATATTCAGGTTTGTTCCACTAAATATTCTGCTGCTTGAACCAGAGCATCGCAAAAATTAGTTCCCAGTAGAAATTTCAGTCATCTCGAACCGCAAAAATTTGTTCCCGCAAACCACAAAAAATCGGCAATCCGCAAAATAAAACTCCCGCAAAATTTTCGTGCTACACGGTATATGTTTCCTATATTCATATTTATTCGGTTTGATGTTTTATTTCCAAGTCCAACAGCAGCAAAAGCATTTTGTAGCCTGCCGGCACATGATTTAATAAATTGTTGTCTTTGTCTACAGTAATTTGAACTGTTTTTCATTCGCTTTTTTTGTTTTTGTTTTCTATTTTTTTGAATCCAGGGAGAACACACAGGAGAAAGACTCATCACCAAAGAGGTAATATTAACGGTTGCTTGATATCAGCAAAGGTCCTAAACATGTTATTGAAAGCGTGCTGGCAGTTGCCCTTTTCTACAAAATCCGACCAGCATTCAGTAGACTCCCAGTTAGCTTGATAGCTCACTTGGTAAAAGCACTGGGGTTCAAATCCCGCTCAGGGGTGATTTTTTTACGGCTTTCGGTTTTACGCAGCTACTTAAATTGCGTGCATAACTGCGACGAAATCTTATTTATTACTAAATTGGTATCTCATCCGTCAAATATTTTACTTCTAACTACCTCTTTTAAATTCTTAGCATTTATCCTCGAGCGAAAAGTAATGTTCATGCACAGAAGAACGAGAAAAATATAATCACCACGCGGATCTGACTCGTTGCTTTTTATATTGAAAGTTGGAGAAAGTGCGAAACTGTCCTTCGTTTTAGTTCGACCTGGGCGCTTAAACTGGGATTTTCGGGAGTATTTTTTACTTTGACAAGCTCAAACCTGTTACTTTTGTGATGCATATTTAGCAGACTCTGGTTTCATCTGAATTTCATGGTAATTTTTTTTTACGTGCAGCGCTTTACAATGCTCGATATAGACCAGGATGGCCACGTGACAGAAGACGAAATCTTTTCTGTACCTGTTGACGTAGTGGATGAGGCATTTGGACGGACACCACCAGGAGAGGTAGGGACTGGGAACGAATTTCTTCTTGTGACGGTTTGTTAGAGGATTATGGGTGGAAAGGAGAAACATTCTCGAATTCATAGAATTCGAGCGAAACGTTTTCCCAAAGGTATAAGGCTACCAAATTGTCTGATGAACCTCGCCAGAAGCGCAGAAAATCAATATTCAAGAAGCTTCAAATCTAATTTCGTTGAAAACCGAAAAATGATCAGCACCACAGGAAAGTATTGCTGAAAAGGTTTAATTTGAAAGGTCACACGTTAGGATTTCACCATCAGTTTGAAAGTTAGAACCGCGACCATGGTTTGGCTTTGAGTGTGAACATCTCAATTAAGAATAACTTGTTTGTGTTTTAGGTAAATATCCGGGGTGAATCTCGTCGTCAAGATCTGAAGGTTACTGCTCTGTTAGAGTCAATTGAAAAACAGCCGCCGTTTGTTGAAGAATTCCTGTTAAGAGAAGATAAAACTCGAGAGGATTACCAGAGTTTCCTTGAACAATACTCTGACAAACTGGACGAAACAGTTAAGGAGTTTGTACAAGACAGACTTAATCATGTATTGAAAAGCGAGCCAACGCATCTGCATCCAGAATTATAATATTTATCTATTTGAGGATAAGTTGAAAATATTTCTGAACTTTATTACACCCATTTTGAAATCACTTGTGATCCTTCTAATGATTTATTCACGAATCGCACTATTCTTTCTTTCTTTCTTTATTTATTTTGCTCTAAATCGCATCCTTTTTTAGCCCATCAAATGAAAATGAAATAATAATAACCAATCAACTTTCATGTCTTCAGTGGATAAATAAATATTAATATTGACAAAAAAACTGCGATTTCGAAATGGGTGTAATAAAGTGTTGAACGCGTGCTCGTTCGATTTTGAAATCACGCTTGATTTCAGACCAAATTGCACTCCACTCAGTTCAGTTACCATTATTTATTGATAAATTCAACCATTTATATCTTAGAATTGGGCATTTTCGAAGGGACACAAAAAAGGGACTATTTCAGAATGAAGCTAAAATTACAGTTCAACTAAATAAGCGGAACAGCTGTAAGATTTGACTTTTTAGGTAAATTTGGGAAGACTTATCGACAAAAGTTTGCTGGCAGATATACGATAACGGAAACCATTTCAGTATTTATTTATTTATTTATTTATTTATTTATTATTTAATATCCCAGCAACTCCAGAAACATCTCACTGTGTGTATTCCTATTCCGCAATAGGCCCACTAATAGAACGCACCGTAACTTAAATACTAAAGGAAGAAAAAAGGTTTGACAAAAAGGTAATTAAACATGGTTGCCTGCTTAGAAGGCATTCAAAATCTACGCATTTTCGTTGCATGTAGTTTGTTTGTCACTTGTGATATTGTCGAGTTAAAAATGCTATTCACAATTGCTTGTGGCAACGTAACAACAACAACAACAAGTTTATTCATATCATGTCTATCATTCATAAATATATTGAATTTGTAGCTATATACGCTATAAAACTATTTTCTAAACTATCCTATTTCACTTTAACTTAAAGTGACCAAGTTATAAGTTATTGTGGTAAATAGACTAAATATTGAAATAAACATCATGTCATTCGAATTGCAGCTGATATTTATAACATGAAAAAGAAAAACTCGTTTCTTCGTTTATGCTGCGAAGTGTAGTCCAGCATGATCGAACATCCGAGAATCGTGGCTACTTCAGGGCGATTATGAGTTCCAATCAAGTCCCTGGATTTTATCTCTGGGGCGAAAAGTAGATGTTTAGTAATTCTTTGCGAGTCGTGTTGCAATGTAGGCTGCAATATACTGTAGCACTATCCACTGCACGCACACAATGCATATCTGCTGTGATGGGCTTGCCGCGCCTTTGTGGATCATAAGTGTAGATTGGAAGGCCTTATTCCAAACCTGGCTAAGTAGCCAATCTACATCTAATTAAAATTTACCAGTCTGGACCAAGCCGGTTTTAAGGGCGGTCCTTCCCTTTGCTACTGCGCATACTTTCTGCGCATCTAAGGATGGTGCCATAAATTAGGGTGGCTACTAATTCGATGGTATTTTTGCACAGTTTATGGCTGCGGGAAAAGAAGATCTTTATAGCAAGGGTTATTGATAAAAATTGGGGGTGGTAACCACGCGTTTTTCAGAGATAAATTAACCTTCAATAGAACATTTCCGAGTTGCTTTGAACCTCATTATGAAAGCGAGGCTAAGTGTTAAGTTTTTAATGAAAATTAGTCTTCATTTATATGCAAACAAAACTAATTTTCATACGAAAAGTTTTGCACTTAGCCTTGCTTTCATAGTGAGGTTCACAGCAACTCGGAAATAGCTTATTTAGACAAAAAAAAAAAAAAGAGCTATACATGGCTATGCCATTTATCTATCTATTTATCTATGCCATTTATTTATCTATTTTTATTTATATGGTGATCAGAAAAACACCTCTGTATAAGGAAGCACCTCGATCCTTAATTAATTGCGTATATCACTGTCAGTAGCAGATCCATATCTGACTCCATTCACATATTATCACAGCAAATTTGATTCGCCACAGATCGAGTGAGCGAGACAAAAGCACTCTGCAAGGTCGTTTATATTTGACAGATTTGCACCGGGCCATTTTAAACCCAAGTTTCCTTTCCAGATTTTTCCATTTTCTCGGCAATGTTTTCAACAAACATATTAATCATAGCGTTCTCGCTGTTAGTGAAAGTATTTTTTCTCAGCAATCCAGGGCTCTCCTTTATTATCTTGTTCACTGTTTCGTTGCTCACTCTGATCACAGTGTTGTTAAACGTGGCCAGGTTTGAGCTGGTTCGCCGGCTACGCGCGCCATCCAGCTCGTCAGCAGATTCGCGTTTTCTTCGACAGATCTGCCAAACTCTCTTGAACTCGTCCCTCATGGTCTTGTCAAACGCCGAGTAAATGGCTGGATTCACAGCGCTATTAGCAGCGGCTAACATTAAACCTAAATGAACTAACCACGAAGGCGGGGCCTTGCGAAAAAATAGTTTAAATGTTGTAGCGATGGTGTAAGGTATCCAACAGAGGGCAAACATGCCGATAACAACTAGGACTGTTCGTAGAATAGCGCTCTGTTGCTTCCGACGAACTGGATCTTCTGGTATAGTGTTCTGAGAACGATTCTTCATAAAGCGGCTGCTCACTTTAGAGCGATAATAAATGATACCGTAAACCACTATCATTGACAATACTGGGATAGCGAACGCGAATCCCGCTAAACCCATGGTGTACAATGTGTTTTTGAGGCCTTTCGCCGCCCAGTTAGGCTTACACGAGTTCGTTGCATCATCCTTGATAATCTCTCCCCAGCCAACTAGAGGCACCGCGGCCCAGAATATAGAGTGCACCCAGGCAAAGCCTATCAGCAGCATTGTCCATTTCTGCGTAAATGTTTCTTTCGCTCTGTAATGAAAAGGCTTGGAGACAGCGTTCAAGCGATCCAAGCTGATGAGGAACAAAGTCATGACTGAGACGTTTAGAGAGGTCGAAATCACTGTTGAATACGCGCAACACAGAGCGTCTCCCATGATCCATTGCTGACGGAAAGCCACAGCCAAAAGCACAGGCGCACAAAATATTCCTAGGGAGAGAAATAAGAAGTCAGCTAGTGCTAGGTAAGTTGCAAATAGTTGAATCATTCGTAATTCCTACTTGACTTTCTCGATCAAGTGTAATTATAATTCGGGGTTTTCTAAGATAGTTAGGTGTCCCCAATTGGTAGAGGATCTTAGTGTCCGTGTCATTAAAGTCACTAGGGAGCTTAAGCAACGACGACGGCAACGACAACGACAACGCCGCAAAACAATAGGTTTAATGAGCAAAAACAATCGCTCTGTACGTGCGTTTTACTTTTTGGTACATTTCTTTGCCGTCTTCTGCAAAACAACAACGTGAAATGACCACATTTAAGGTTTGTGGAGAACGTGAACGCACGAAGGTGAATTTTTCATTTTCTTTCTTAACTTGTACGCCACTCCTACCAATTTGGTTCCTGGATAGTTCGCCATTTTTGCCCCCGCAGGGTTCTGGCCCAGACGGCCAAAACCCGAGGAGGCACATTAGGACTCCCCGCGTATAGGGTATAGAATTTCGGTGTGTCGAGAAAAAATCTCGATTTTGGAGAAAACGGTTCGCAAAGGATTGCCCAAAAAGTTCGCAAAGGATTGCCGAATCTGCGCTGGGGGTGAATGAGGATTTGAATAAACAAGCGAAGAATGCTGGGAGCGGAGTCTTCACCACGAGGTTTGCCAGTGGTAAGTGCTAAGGTAAGTCATAAGTGCTTATAGCTTTATAGATCATTCGGTTAAAGTCAAAATTGTGGAAACAAGCATCGCTCATCGAGGTCTTTGAAGAATAGACTCGCACAAATTTATATATTGTTCATCGATCTTTGACCGTAAGACACGGTCACACCGGTCAGTGTAAAATGCAGACTGCAGACTGGGGGTAAAATGCAGACTCGGGGTAAAATGCAGACTAAATTATAAAGACTATCTTTTTAAAGTTACACTGTAAAACACTCGAAGTGATTTTGGTCTGCATAGAAAGCTAATAAGTAAGTGTAGAACTCCAAAAAGATATATGTAGCGTTGTTAGCGAAAAAGGAATTTGAGGCTTGCGAAAAGAAGTTAGGATTTCATTGCGTGACTTTTGGTGACGGCGCCCTACTTGTTCAAATACTTTCAAAAATTATTTCTCCAAGAATTCGCTTCGAAATAAAGAGAAAAACCGCTCAACAAGATATTTAAATGTTTTAGTTTTGAAAAAAAAAATGCATTTGACGATGTGCTGTCGAAATATATCGGTGAATTTTAAAGTGCGCGGATGGATGTACCGTCCGCCGTGAATTAATTACGTTGTAAACAAACCGAGTACAGAAAACTCAAAAATTCATATCTCGGTAAATATATGTCCTATCGAGCTCATTTTTGTCTCTATAGAAAGCTGAGTAAATGTAAAATTCAAATATGGAAAGATTTCTGTTGCGAAGATAACGAGGAAGGAATTTAGCGCTTGCGAAAAAATCGTAGAAAATGAAAACAGTTCTCACGGTTTAAAATGAATGAATACTTTCCGGGATACAACCTGCCCAACCGAACAAAATTTAATTTTATTTAGTCTGCATTTTACCCCTGGTCTGCAGTGTTCAGTCTGCATTTTACGCAAAAAACAACATACCCTGTACAAAGCATCACACCATAAAAAAAAAGCGGGGGCAGCTTTAGTGAGAACTATTACTAGTTGTAAAAGTTGAGTGAGTTGAAATAAGCGCGGAGTAGCAGAAATGAATAAAGATATATTTTCAGGTGACGTTTTCGTTGCCGTTGCCGTCGTCGTTGCTTAAGCTCCCTATTGATTGAGTGATTGATAATACAACCGTACGTGCAGCAATGACAAGATAAAGGGGAAATATTCACTTTGAACTCTCAAAGATTAGACGGTTGCTGTTCCCAGAAAATTCCAGTGGGAAAAAAGAACAGGAACGGCCTTGTCTACCCCCCCTCCCCACCCCCTTACGCCAGTAAAATCCTTCAGCAACTTGCACTTCCCGTTATGCCGTAAAACTCCGAATATTAGCTATTCTAGGGGGTTATTCTGTCTTAGGGGCTTCAGTTTTTGCGTTTCAAACTAGGTTGAGTTCAACATTTTAAGACAGCTTGAACACTAAGCTAACACCTGTAGCGAAGGACAATTGCATCGTGACACACCTAACATCAACAGTTCATTGGCTCACATTCCGGAGCCTGTGCTTTATTGATGTCTGAGATTTGGGGATTTGGATATTCGGAATTTTACTGAGTATTGTGGTTAAGATAATCGTTGATTCTAATCTAGATTGTGAGCAGTTCTCCTTTCCAAAGATAGTATTGAAAGCGAACGAACGGGCAGAACTCATTGAGAGCTGGCGTGATCTGCAAATAGGGCAAGGCAAAGCACGGAAAACCTTACACGACAGCCTGCGTGCAGACGTCTGTTTCCTTTGTATCATACGACGTCTGCACGCATGCATATGTGCAGGTTAGGAGCCCCAAGCTCGCTGTCGTTTCTGACAACTTTGTGTCTCGCTTGCTCAGCCATCTTTAAGAGGAAAATAAGCGACCGTTTACATCCTAATTCTTTTCTTGTTTCGAGGATCATGAGTTTTGTTCGTGATTTCCTATTTCACAGAGAAAAATTAACCAGCATTTCCATATTTAAATTTGACTGATCTGGAAACAGGGCCCTACATGGATTTCGTCTCTAAATATCATGAAAATTCTCGTTATCCTTTTGAAAGAATCCGGAAAAAAAATAAAAAAAAAATAGCACTTTGTTTTTCTTCGTGGCAAACACTTGTATGTATATTGAGCGTGTGTAGTGTTATACCTTTGCTCGTCCGAATGGACGTGATTTTCCGCCTAATTAGTTTTGTCACGTCACTAAGTACACACGGAAAGAGGATGTGATCTAAATGTTTTGATTGAATACGCTCTTCAAAAAAGAAAGACGTTTCCTTTGCTCAAATGGAAACAACTTCCAATTCGTTCTGGAGTAAAATTAAAAGAGAAAACGTCAATATTCTTTCAAACTTACCTAGACAATCAGAAACGTGGAAATCGGTGGTCTCAACGAAAACTTTTATTTGACAAAGACTTATCACGCTGTCCGCCATAAACCTATTGCAGGGATAACTATAAAGGAAATCTTAACTTTGAAAATATATTGCGACGGAAGTCGAGAAGAGGGTCACGGATAGGAGGTCGCATTCGAGAAAATTTCATTTTCGTGCCGGAGAATGAAAGCATGTTCACCTTTTCCACAACAAACACATCATTGACAAGCTGACTTCTCACTGTTTGCATAAAAAACATGAAATCTATTTTAATCGATTGAGATAGCACAGGTCACGGAATACACGCGATACATGAACAAACGAACCGTCATCCTTAAGTTTCTGTTTACGTTGAAATATTTCACTTACGTTTAATAATTAGTGAAAGAAATATTGAACGTGGACTACAAAGCAATGTTACATGGCACACGTTTTCTAAATACTGGACCTTTTCAGCAATACAGTCACTTTACCAGCTAAGTTAGCTTGAAATTAATTTGTTGCTCATCTCGGGACAAAATCGTTCGTGATTAAAATGGGTAGGTTTATAATCGGGAATTTTAACTAAATTTGTTTAATATGCAGATGTGCTTTCTGAACTGCATGTATTTACAGTTTTTATAATGTTTCTTGGCGACAGTGATCACAAATAATAACTGCTTCACGATAATTCGTGTTTCATTATATCTAACCGGCGCCTTAATTTGTAATTAAAAACAAAATTGCAGCTGATTTCTTTGTAATACCAACCTACAAGAAGGTCTCCTAGCGCAAGACTTCCATAAAACTTGAATGTGGAGGAATTTCGTCGCTTTTTCATAAGAATGCAGGCCAACACTAAGCCATTTCCAACGAGAGTCGCTATACTCAACCAAGTCCAGAATATCACTTGGAATGCTTGCCATCCTTTGGATGTCTCACCGTTGTGCGCCTCTGTAGCTTTGAGTTGCCGTGTAAGATTGTCAGTATCGACTTCCATTTGATCCACAGTTGATTTTTTTAAAAATACTTGCTCATGTGAAATGATAAACACACGAAACGACAAGCAACATACTCGTAATGCGATCAATACACGTATTACTCAATGAACCGAAGGTCAAAATATTATACACATCCGAAATATCTCGAATGATAATAATGATTGATGTATGACGTCACAAGTGACACTTGACCATTGTGACCTTCACAAAGGACTTATTTGTAGGCGCAAAAAATATAATTGAATTATTAAGATTCGTGATCCACAAGACGCCTTCTTTTTATCTTTCCTTTGTAGCTAGCGTTTATGTACATTTTCATTTTAGATACAAACTGGAAAAAGAAACGGACCAGCCGAAAAAATTCTACATATCCTGCATGCAAGGCACCTTGCGCTTAATTAGTTTATGTTTCTAATTGAATGGCTGCCTTTAAGGTGGGGCTCTACCTGAATTTGAGTGAAATTTGAAGAGTTTTAAGAATGGATAGAAGAAAGAAAATGATTTTTGGAACACTAACAGACAGTCGACAACCACGCAAGAGCACCCCAGGTTGCTAGTGGACTAACTTGGTATCCGTCTATTAATTATTAACTACAAATTCTAATTTTAAAACTTCACTAAATCTTCAACATTCCTTATTTCTTTTAATTTTACCAATCCTTCAAGAAAAATTATTTCCTTCCAAATATACCTAAAAATCACCCAAAAATTCATAAAACACCCCAAATCATTAATTTGTGCTATGAATGGAGGGTTTTTGTATTGCTTGAAATGCAAACAAGATATTTTCATTTGACCGATTTTAAGCGGCGTGAAAATGGCTTTTAGGTGAACCCCCACCTTAATCAGAAGTTTTAGAAAAGGAAATACATGTAGGTGGTAAAAGTACACAACGGCCGGAACAAAAATGTAAATATGGCAGGAAAAATTCAGCTGATTAAAATTCACCACCCCTTGGCAACAAAGTTAAAACTCCAGATTTTTATCACTGAAAATTCCCTTCACTTTCCAAGGCGAGCCTCAATTCAATTATTACACCCAAGCCAGTCTGATAGGAGCGGCGGAGGGGGTACATTAATTTTTTTTTCATTTTGCAATTATCACTCTGGAAGCCAAGGGAAACGTGCCCATTGAAATATATATATTTCTTATATTTTTAATGGCTCTCAAAACATTTTGAACATTTTTATATAATTTTAAAGAGCGATGCGATAAATATGAGCCGTTTTGTACCAGAATTTTATCACAATTTTTGCCTCTGAGTTCGAGAAATGCCCGTCCTCGTGTACGTAAGTGATCCTCAATTATTTTGCTCTCATCTAATGGCCTGTTTATTATAGAGCGGGAGGGTGTGCACCATCTAAAGCTCAAGGTGAAGCTCATCTCGTTTTGCGCTCGTCAGTGTAAACTACATTTTCCCACGGTCGATCTCGAGCCGAGGTCAAGGGAAACTTGTCCATATAAACGACAAGTTTGGTTTATATTTATTTATTTATTTATTTATATTTATTTAAAAGTTATGCTATAAAAAAAGGAGACGTATTTTACCAGATTTTTATCATAATTCCGAGTTTCTTTGAGTTCGAAAAAATGCTCGTTCTTACGTACGAAAGTGATCTTCGATTATTTTTCTCTTCATCTATTAAAAAACCGGTGCATTGGAACGCGAGAAGCTTGTTTAGGATCGCTCTCATTAAGTAAATTTAAAAATTTTTCGATGATCGGTCTTGAGGCCAAGGGAAACGTGTTTATTTAAATATGTACATTTCTTATCTTTGCAGGGCTTTCGCAACAGGTTTATGTTAATTTTGAGTCATGCGATAAAGAGGAGACGTATTGTATTAAACAGACTTTTTATCATAACTTTTTGCCTCTGAGTTCGAGAAGTAAACCGTTCTCAAACAAGCTCTTTCATGCCTCCTTCACTCGGCCAAATACAAACTGTTACTTTATGTCAATACACGGCTGTTTGCTAACGCACAAAAAGCCACCGGGAAACACTTGCTACGTAAGGCTATATACTGCCGCTAATGAGGACTAAGGAAGCGGAGACGTCACTCAAATTCGGTGGAAGAAAGCACGCATAAATTCACACCCACACGTTTGCTTTAATTTATGGGTTGTGGGAAGTTAGAGGTCCGTTTTTGATAAGGAGTGTCCGGTTTACAGGGGTGCATAAGTACGTGCTAAAGCACAGTTTGTTTTATCGGTTCACACTTGTCACGTACCGGCGTAGCCAGTATTGAACAATCTTTTAAACATTGATGAAATGTCTAGCCAAGATTATTGGTTCAACCGATTGAAACGCAGATGGTAGCGCGAATGAAACGGAAATTTCCCGGAACAAATGGACGACTTTCGGAGGCACCCCACTCAGTTTCCGCTCCAACCGGTCAGATCGGAAATTACCGTTCATTTGCACAAAATTTCCATTTCCAATTTGTTGTCTACTTGCACTGCTTGCACTACGTACGGTTTTTTGGTGTACTAATGAGATTATGAGATTGCGAAATTGGTACGAATGGAAAAAAAAGCCTTTCTATTTGACACGTAACGTTTCCAGAATTTCCGACCAACAATTTTGGCTAAATGAAAGACGCCCCCCCCCCCCCCTCCCTTCCCCATAAACTCGAAAAGGAAGACATGTAAGGGTTCTTAGGGGACATTCATCCCTCTTCTAGTCTCTGTAGATTTTCCAGTATGAGCACTACGGGAACGTTCTCTTCTCATGTTACAAGGCACGTCCATATGTTTCACGTGCCCGCTAGTTAATCCCCAGAATCCAGTATTAATACGGAATTAACGCCAACCCAAAGGGGCGTTTAGACAACGACATAATATGTTGTTATCGCAGTATATATACTGTGAAATTTAAGGCGACTAACTTTGGTCTGTATATAATATTATCCAAAGGAGGTACTATATAATTTTCTGCCGGAGGGTTCAACCGCTTACTTTCTCTTTCTCTCTTTTACCAAATTTTACCGAAATGGTTTTCCTTTCACATACATGAAAACGAAGCATTTTATCGTTTCTTAGAAGCCTCATTTTTTCTGCGAGCAACCGTAATCTTTGCGCCATAATTTCTGCTACCCTTTCAAATACTTGGATTTAATTGCTATCCTTTCGGTTCACTGTCTAAGTTCAATTTTAATTCTAATTTTTTTTTATTTTATAAAATCCCTTTCTATAATATAAATTTAGGGGAGGGGGGGGGGAGGGTACCCAGATAGTATGTCTGCCTTGAATAGTCTTAAGGCCGATTTAGACGGTAAAACTTTTGCTTACGACTGTCGCATGCGATTTCTAGAGCACGCGCTGCTCGCGGTCATGCAAAAAAAAAAATCGCACACAATTCTCCTCATTCAACATTGCCTAGGCCTACGAATGTCGTAGGATTTTGAAACATGATTTAAAATCCTACGACATTTTTTGTGACTTACACGACAGTCGTAAGCCAGTTGTAGGTTTGATTTACACGAAATAGCTCGCAGGCTAACACGAAACAATTCGCGTCGTAGCCGTCGGCATGTGACAATAAAGGGTCTTTGGAGGGGGGTTGGGGAGGGGTATCTAATCTAGGGGGGTCGAAGGAGCCTGGGAAGTAATGGAATAAAGATGGCGGCCATTTGAGTATGTTAGTTCATCGTCTGCCAAAGTTGACATTCGTATTCCCTGAAGTCGAGGAATTTTTAAGAAGTTCCCTCTCTTCTGCAAAGGTAAATGTTAGTACATTCATTCTAGTGAACGCATTCTGTAACTGTTCTCAGAAATTTTATTGATATGCCTTTCACGTACACGGTACAACGACCAAAGAATCTTCTTTTAGAGTGCATTTAATCTGGAAAGTCTGTTGTTCATTATCTCTATTGATCCTGCGTATATACATCAAGAAAAAAAGCTACACTCATTAATTGGCTTGTGTAATTTTTGTTTGTGATCAGGCAATCAAATTGCCATTTTATTTTTTATTTTTTTGCTTCGATTTTGTTCACCTTCATTTAATCACTTCAGTGTCAAACGAAAATTGTTCTTAAGCTTACTATTATATCAATTTATTTTTCCTTTGACAAGGCAGGAACCTGCTCATGATGTGGCTGGAAGTTCTGGAGAGTTTGATCACTTGCTAGAAACACTTGGTACTCCTCCATTGTGCACTGTAGTACGAGTAAACACTCTGAAAACAACAGTAAATGATGCACAGGAGCAGCTGCAAAGAAGCTTGGATCAGGTATTTTGCAGAAGAGTTTTGTATTTAAATTTGTTAAAGTCATTAATAATTCATAAAGAGAAAACAAAGGAAATCACTACCATGAAGGAGGTTTGGAAATCTTAGCATAATATAAAATTTGATGAACTTTTGCTTTGAATTTCTCCAAGAATTATGAATGGTTTGAGAAGCTATATCAAACACTTGAAAGAGTGTTTCATACGATTTCCAAATACCTCAAAGTTGGTTTAAAAAACTCGGCTACACCTCGTTTTTAAACCATCTTCTTCGGTGTTTGGAAATTGGATGAAACACTTTTCCTCATGTTTGATATATTACTTCCTAATATGGAAGGTACATGTGCAACCATATGGAGATGATGATCATAAGACAGTGTACAGTCAACTTTCGCCTTGCGAACATCTTGCTATTACAGACACACCGATAATACTAAATCCCTGGCAAAAATAAATTACAGACATCTGACTGAAATAAATTCCCGCTATTACGGACTCTCACTGTTGAAAAGACACTAACTCGCGGTCCCAAGAGTCTCCACAATAAAGGGAGTTAACTGTACTTACACCTGCACAGAGATTGCTATCTGCCATGTTAGCATCATCACATAGAGAGCAGGTCAAATTTGATGCCAGGCATCCTTATAATGGGCTTAGCAAATTCAGTTTCTTCTGAGCCCTGCTGTGAAATTTTTCCATGTCAAGTCAAGGCAACTACCCTATATTTAACTGCAAAAGCCAAAACTAAATTATTTTTTTTGCCCACAGTGGTCTTCATGGACCATTGTGTTGATACAATGCCACCCCAACTAACCTATATACCAGCATGCAGTGGACGGTAAAATGTTTGTACAAGTAGAACATATTTTTAAACATTGGGCGATTCCAGAAAATATCCATACCATACCACGGACGGCTTTTAGGATTTCTGAAGGGGAGGGGGGGTTCACGATTATGGAATTCTGAGGGCATGGGGGGGCTATTGCGCGTTTTTTAATCAAGGAAATGTTGTTTTCGAAGTTTTGATTCGAAAGATTAAAGTACGATCAAGCATAATTATGTGCAGCGTACTGGTAGCGATCGCGCGTGTTTCCATTCTCAGCTTGTGAAACAGCGGCCGAAAAAGTCGAAATCTTTTAGTAACTGTTTCGCTTCCTTCACTGTTTATTACTGGGTTTAGTGGACAGGTATTCCAGTCATCTTTGAGAGTAAGACACGGTTACAATTTGAAATGAAGAAAACGTGAGATCGGCTTTTGAGATTCGATGAACTCGATAATATTTATGCAAATTTGTAACGCTACGCCGAAGATGTAGTCTGCTCAAAGGCAAGCGAGCGGCCACGTTGAAGTTTCCCCGGTTCCTTGCCGAATTCTACCGTAGACGTTGTACGTTTTTTAATTAGGAAATGCTTTTTCCGAAGTTTTCATTCGAAAGATTCAAGTACAATCAAGTATAATCTTGCGCAGCGTGCTGCTTGCGCAGCAAAGATACTTCAGAAGCGATCGTGTTACATTCCGCGAAAAAGCCGCAATCTTGTCCACGTGCTCCGGCGTAAGAGTCGATCGATTGGAAGGCTGCTCTTGTATGAGGGTTTAACCCGGTTAATGACTGCTACTTTTTTCAGTAACATTTTGTAAATAAAGTAGATAATTACAAAACAGCAACGATGTATGTTTACTCGTGAGGGACTCGGGCACGTGGAATCGAACATTCAAGACGTGCATTACATATCACTGATACATTCGCATAAAGTTGTCTTCAATGTTGTTGACAATGGGTTTTCTTCTTCCTCGCTATAAGAGTTTGAAATAGTTAAGACTAGGTATTCGTAATGTGGTAATTTAAACCACAAGTTTTCTCTTGATAGCGCCTGGAATCACAAACACAATTTAATTGAATTTTTGGTTCAGAAACTGAAGCCGACTGAAGCATGCGAGGAGTCCTGGGATCCCAGACATTCTATGGATTTTGTGCGTGTATAAAACAAGGGGTGAAAAGAAATAATTTTTGTTTTCATCCAATGTGTTGTTCTAGTTTCCTTCTTTTCCTAAAGGAGTTGAATGGCACAAGAAAAGAAAGGGGAGTAAAACTGCCGTAAATGGTGTTTATTATTATAACCAAATTCGGACTTAAAAAGAAAATTTCACAGCCTGGCCACTAGCGGTAGGTTTTTCTTGTCGCTGAAGAGTAAAGCTTGTCGCCTAGCGCCGCCAGATCACAGCCCTGAGGAGGCATAAATTCATGTTCGTTTGTTCATATAGGCGTTGCTAAAGTCGAAAATGTACTTCCCAGAAAAACCGGAAATTCTGAAGGGGAGGGGGGGTTCACGATTATGGAATTCTGAGGGCATGGGGGGGTAACGCATTTTGGAATTTCCAAAGGCAAGGGGGGGTTAAAACATGGAAGCCGTCCGTTGTTGGGTATGGATATTTTCTGGAATTGCCCATTGGTGGTTGATGCAGTTAGTGATGTGGTTTACTAAAAGAAATTAATGTCCTTGTTTGATTAGGAAAAATCAAATTATTTATCTGGTTCACAATGGTCCACAAGTTGATTACTCCTACAATGCTGCCTCAACTAGCCTATTATATAATACCAACAGTGGGTGGTAAACTTTTTGTACATTCAGTAGAACAGATTTTTAAATATAGGTGGTCGATGCAGTTAGTGATATGGTTTATTAAAAGAAATTCATGTCCTTGTTTGATTAATTTAGGAGAACAAATCCAAGGACAAACAGCAGCATCATTACCAAGTGAGAGAACATCCCAGGCTGACAGATGCCCTGTTAATTGATGGCTCAGGGCCTCACGTTGATCTTGTGCCAGTTGAGAAGGAGATAATAGTTGATCTGCACTGTGGTGCAGCGGTCCTCAGAGGAGCAGATATCTTTGCCCCTGGTGTCTTGGCTGCTCATCCTGGTGAGTGTAGTCGCTTATTACATTCTTATATCTACTTCTTCTAAACTCTTTTCACAAGTCCTTGGTGGAGGGGGTAAGGGGGGGGGGGGGGAGGTAGTAAGAGTATTGACTGGTGATTTTTTACTGTGTTGTATAATGAAGTAACAGAGTACTCCCATGGGCAATGATTTTCTGAGAACATAATTCTGACTGACAATGATAACTGGGTCTAATGCTCTGACCATCAATAAATATTATTGCATAATTCCTTAAACTGTTGTTATCAGGTATTAACAGAGGCGATGTAGTATCAGTGTATGCTGATCTGGATGACAAATGCCGGCAGGGTCTCATCAAACCTTATGATGGACAGAAGGTGTTTTTAGGAAATGGAGTTTCTGTGCTTGACAGGAGAGATATATTCTGTTCACAACAAAACGTGAGGTAGGTAACTATCACGATTTGGTTTTCCTTATTCTTATCCTTCCTCTTATTAGTCCCACTTCTTCTTCTTCTTCTTCTTTTTTCTCCATGTACTTCTGCTTGCTCTTGTTCTTGTTCATCATCATCATCATCATCATCATCATCATCTCCTCCTCCTTTTTCTCCTTCTTCTTCTTCTTCTTCTTCTTCTTCTTCTTCTTCTTCTTCTTCTTCTTCTTCTTCTTCTTCTTCTTCTTAAATGAAGCTAATATTTATTATGACTGGATATTAAAAGATTGTCCAAACTGATGAAGGCTCCATTCTCTTTTATTCTTGTGTGCAGAACAGCTTTCTAATATCAATAAAAAGGATTGGCTTTCTGCTTTAAGCTCTTCCTCCCACTGTTGGGTCTCAGGTTCAAATTGTTCTACTTGGCATCATATTTTTTTCTTCAAGGATTCTTCCCAGAGTTTGCTGGTTTTCTGTCCTCCATAAAGCCAACGGTTCCAAGTTTCAATGATTTGAATATTGACAGCATTCATCAAAACCACCTCATCACAGTGATTAACCCTTACTCTATTATATTTAACCCATTGACTCCTTAAAGTGCACCTAACCCCCAAATTTTTTTCTCTTAAATAAATCTTTGCACCTGTTCGAAACATATTGCGCTATTTGGCGCCTTTTTCAACCAAATCTTGACTTTTTAAAGGCTGTAAAAGTTATGAAATCTAGCCATCATCTGTTCCATGACCGAGCTAGTAAGGGGCATGGGTCTTTTCCTTACTTGACATCACAAACTGATTTGCATTGTATTAAGTCTTTGCGAAAATGCATGCAAAGCAGTTTGTGACGTCATGTAAGGACTAGACCCATGCCCCTTACTAGCTCGGTCATGGGGCAGATGATGGCTAGATTTCGTAACTTTTGCAGCCTATAGAAAGTCAAGGTTGTGGTTGAAAATGTGGTTGAAAAAAGGTGCAAAAAGGCTCAATGTGTCTCGAACAGGTGCAAAGATTTATTTAAGCGAAAAAAAAAAATGGGGGGGGGGGGGAGGGTTAGGTGCACTTTAAACGCCCATGACTAATAATAAATCAATTGATTTTATTCAATTGATTTTATTTTGAGAACAAATTTTTGCTTAAATTTGTTTTATTTGCAGTGGTGTAGCAATCCAGATGACTTGTCCACTGTACAACTGTCCTTCTTTAAGTGGTGTCCTTCCTCATTTGCTGTTTCTTCAGAATTTACCTTCTGTTGTTGTTGGACATGTGCTCAATCCTCAGCCTGGTGAAGTTGTTTTAGACATGTGTGCTGCACCAGGTAAGTTTCAAGGCTCCATGGTGGCTTTGGCTTTGAACAAATTGCTTTAAAAAGACTGGTGACTGGCTTGGAATCACCCAGATCACTAAGGCCAATTAAGGTTACAATTTAATTGCTTGGGACTGCCATATGTGGCTTCTGTAACCCTACATTACATGCTGTTTACGGCATACAAGAATTCACACACAACTTTTGTCATTCGCCAACATTGTCTATGACTTTGATTGTTGTAGCATTGCAAAACATGTTTCAAAACCCTACATGTATGATGTTTTACGGCTCATAAAAAAATGTGATAAGCTGTCAACAGGTTTCATTTATATGTGCATGAAACAATTTGAATTGTGCAGCTTTTGACTTGCCAATGCCAGCATGCTACCTGCAACAAAGTTTTACAGTCTAAATCAGCCTTAAATGACTTACTTAGCTCAGCACCTCCAAAGACTATCACTGCAGTTACATTTAGGTAATTCATGGTCACCTCTGCACATTTTAGAGTTGGTGCTGCAAAAGGTAATCCTATTTTTTTTCTCTCCTTCTTTATCTTAGACTGCAAACAGTCTCTTTCTTTTCCTAACTTCTGTAGCGCGCGATAGATCGAGCATAGCGCGAGGCGTAGCGCGCAATTGATCGAGCAAACGAGGAAGCCGCGACCTGAGAGAAACTCAAGCGCAATCTGTCCTCGTTCGCTTTTTAAATTTGCATAATTTTGCCAGCGCTTTTGCTCACGTGATCTGAGGAAAAAAGGAGCACTGCTCGCAGTCTATCTTTATCTATGTGTGCCCTTCCCCTGCCTCAAATGGGTCTTTTCTTCTTACAGTTGGAAGCTACCTTGTATTTATGTTCTGGGATATTATTAAAGTAAATGTTGTTGCTGTTTTGGACTGATTGCATTTTTCTAATTAAAAGGAATATTTATTACTTTTTTGTTATTCATAAATTTCACAGGTGGAAAAACAACACACCTTGCATCACTTATGGGAGACACGGTGAGGAGGAAAAACTGTTCAGATTTGTCATACTTTGAAAACATCTGGATGCAAACTCTCAATTCTGTTAATTACCAAATCCCCTGATGCTTTGTAGGTGTGAAGTTATAATTATAATTTATTACCTGTAGTTTCTTGATTTATCATGTCATGTATTCTCTAGGTGTAGGATTGCATGTCCCATGTCCCGTGTCCCATGTCCCATCTAATGTCCCATGTCCCATCCTTGTGGTTTTTCTTAGCCAACAGTGTAACTAATAATATGATACCCCCTTGCACCACCAAATTTTGACTAAGGCTATCATCCTCCTCACACCAACATTATTTTTGCGTAAGTCCAACATCCTCCTCACACCACCAAATTTTGACTAAGTCGACCATCTTCCTAACAGTAGGATTTTTGTTGCTTAAGTCAAACATCCTCCTCACACCACATTTTCCTTTTTTTTTCTTTCATTTTAGGGTATAATAGTGGCCTTGGACAAGAGTGAACCTAAAGTAGCTAAACTGCAAACAAACTGTGCTAGGCTTGGCGTCCACTCTGTAAAGAGCTTTGTGTTTGATGGTGTCAAGGCTCTTGACTCTGACAAACAGTGGAAGTCAGAAAATAGTATGTAGACAATTTTGCATTGCTTCCACATGTTGATATAATATTGTCATATCATCTGTCAGTTTCTAGAGCTGCTCTCTCTAATGGTGACTAATCCTGTGAAGACCTGGCCAAAACTGATATTCCCATCATCTGGGATCCAGGTTGTTCACTTTGAAATAAATACATTGTAACTGAGGGGCTTTTGTCAGAAGCTTGGGTCCCCAGATGGGACTGAGATTAAGAAATTTTTTAGGTTATAGGCTTGGAAAACCAGATAACCCAGAGAAAAATCCTTGGTAAAGACCAGCAAAAGCTCAACCCATGTAAAATGCGAGTTCAGGGAATCAACTTTGAATAAAGTAAAGTAAGTGCTTGTTCAACTAGTGTATGGGTACCCTCCTTTTCCAAAGAGACAACTCATCTATTCAAGCCCCCCTTTTCTATGTACCTAATACAGTGTGCATTATATTTTGTTGCTCTCATACAGGCTAAATATTCTGGAACTTCAGTATAGGAGTAGCCTCTCTCACAGACCCTCTCTTGGCTTGTCATGCGCCAAAAGATCATCTGCAAGGGAGGCTAGTAAAGGAGTGTTGTAATTTCCTTTTTTTTTTCAGTGTCCCTTGCTGCTTCCCCACCCTACCCCTGTGGAACATTTGATCGTATTCTCCTGGATGGTCCTTGCAGTGCTTTGGGACAGCGTCCTCAGTTTGTCGTCAGAATGACTTTGAAGGAGTTACAGTCCTACCCCAAGCTACAAAGGAAGCTTTTCACAGCTGTAAGTGATAAACTTGTAAGATGCTCAAAAGGTCCTTCAGCCATTTATTGAGAGGGACATGGGGGCTTATGGTACTGTGGTATCGGGCCATTTTTCTTATGGTAGAGCAGTAATCTCAATGCTACAGTGTGGTATTAATGGACCCTTCTCCAAAATGGCGGCAACAGATTTGAATGAGTTAAAATTGAACTGAAAGAAGAACTGATACCAGCACTGGAAAGAGCACCTTTACTTTAGTTACCTTGCAAAGTTTCAGCATATTAGGTGTTATATCAACTTAGGAAATGTAAGATGAAATTTGACAAATTTACAGACGTTTGTATGACTGGAGGTATACGTCATACCCCCAGTCACACAAACGTCTGTAAATTTTTTCATTTTTCAACTTACATTTTCTCATCTGATATTACACCTGCCATGCTGAAACTTTGCAGGGTTACTAAAGTAAAAGTGCTCTTTCTAGTGCAGGTATACGCCTTTAATTTTAACTTATTTGAATTTTCGACCGCCATTTTGGACAAGGGTCTATCAAGTAGATGTGAACAAAGTATCAGTATGTCATTGACTTTCAACATGATATTGCAGGTTTAGACACTTTTTTGTGGTGTTGCAGTTTCAGCCATCCCCAATGTCTCGCTCTTTATTGACTCACTGCAAGACTAATAATGCTCACTGTTAATCACTGTATTTATCTTTACAGGCAGTGGGCCTATTGAGGGAATGTGGTGTGCTTGTCTATTCAACATGCACCATAACTCCACAGGAAAATGAACAGCAAGTGGCCTGGGCACTAAAGTCCTTTCCCTGTTTGAGGCTGGAAAAACAGGTCAGTGAGTTTTAGATAATGATAGAGGAGTCTTCAGCAAATTGAACTTTGGTGACAATAAATTCAATTCGTAATTCAATAAAATAAAGGATAATTACTTTTATTATCTTTTAAAATTATTGCGTGTAGGACCAACAAGAATTACTTTCCAGTAATTTAACTTTCTTAGGGGTCTATGGCGTTCATCTCATCTCAAAAGTAATGTTCTTAACTAGACAACTATTAGATTTGCAAGGTTGTGTCAAGATAAAATTCATGAAAACACCCATTCCTTCTGAAAAGTAATAACCACTTTTTGATCCAAACTAATGTGTTAATATTTTTACGTCTTTGAGCTCTGATCAAACAGTCTACCTCCACAGAATTTTGTTAAGTTATCAAAATAATAAGAGAGGAGAAATGCAAAGTATTAATTTTATTCTTTTTGTTGTTTTTCCTTCCCAGACACCTCACTTGGGTGGACCAGGCCTTTCTAACTTTGGTCTGTCTGATGATGACTGTCTGTTGGTACAGCGGTTTGGTCCAGCCAAGCTTTGTGGAGACGAGGAAACAGAAACATGCGTGCACAATTTAGACACTATTGGCTTCTTTATTGCTAAGTTTGTAAAGCAGAACTGTCAATAAATACATAATAAATTATTTTGGCAAAATTTCAGTGATTCCTTTGTGGTGCTTTTCTGACTTGTTGTCCGGTGAAATTAGTTGAGAGAAACCAGACAACCATCTTACTGCTGCATGAGGAGCTGTAATCACTTGTGCGCAACTACACTGTAATGTTACCGCACTCACTCAACCTTACTTGTTTCTGATTGACTGTAGAATGGACTCTTCAGCTAGAGTCATCTGACCTGTCTTGCACGCAAAATTTTGAATTATGGACCACAATTTAGGGCTTCAAACTGCTCTATTTTGGTAACTTCGATATGCTCTCTCCCAATTAAAGTATTCTTCAAGTTATAGGCCATACTCTAAAAAAAGTTTGTATTCAAATTAGGTCAAGTGGGGAACGCATTACTTGGAGCTTATAACTTCCATGCTAAAGGCGCTGTTACACTAGGCAATTTTTCTAGCAACTTGTCTCGCAATTTCATTGCGTCTTTGCGTCACAAGTTGCCCGAATCGTTGCCTAGTGTAACATGCGTTGAGATGAACATGTCTCGCAACGTTTTTGTTGTAGTCACCGTTGCAAGAAGTAGAACCGACTTCTACTTCTCGCAACGATTGCGGCAACAAAAAAATTGCAAGACATGTTCATTTCAGAGCATGTTACACTTGGCAACTATTCGTGCAACTTGTGTCGCAACAAAATTGAAAGACAAGTTGCAAGAAAAATTCAACTGTGCCTGGTGTATCAGTGCCTTAAGTCATGGTTACAGCATTTTTACAGATTGGTCTATTTTTAGATGGGTTTTACAATACAATAAAGTATTTTCCGCCTGCAAAAGTTTAAATTATTCCAGTCCGCATGTGAATTATGCAAAGCTTGTGATAGGTTGGTAAGGCTCCTATGGGAGTCTGAATTTGTGGAAACTGGCTTCGATTTGACACCCAGGCACCAGTAAAAACTATTTATAGCAGTTGGAAAATCTGGCATTTATCCAGAAAATGGCTAAACTTTTTCATTACAAAAACAATGGTGGGAGTTTTGGAGGACATTTTTGCACACTTCTGTTGACCAGGGAGGAAACATCCACACTCAACTGGTAAAATATACACCAGTCTTCCAGTATACTAGATGCAACTCAGAACTGTTAGCAGTGAAAAAACTGTATTATGAGCACATAACTTTATCAGCGGTTAGAAGGCGCTATTCTCTTACTGGTGACAAAAAGTAACCTCTGGTAGCCAGGGTAGGACCTTGTCGGACCTCAAAGTACTTTTACTTACCACTAAACATCGAAATAAATACCTTAATTTAATAGAACTCTGTTAACTGTCAGCTTCTGATTACTCGAAATAAAATCCAAAATCCAGTCTGTAGCTGATCCAGTCCATTTGTTTACACTTCGCTAAAGAGAGAGTGCCCTGGGACGAGGTGAGAAACCAAATAAGTTTGTTGCATAGCAACAACACCTTCGCGCCTTGAAACAATATGGCGGTCGGTTGAGAGGATGACTTTTTAGGTTTCAACAGTTTATTTAACCTCCGTCTCGTCACTTGTTAACGCAATGAATACTATAAATCCTTTGGCTAACCCTAAGGGTGTTAAGCTTTTATGTGAATTGTGTCAAAAACCGGCTTTTGTTCAATGTACGGATTGTCGAGTCACGTATTATTGGTGAGTATAGCACATACCCAGAAACATCTTTTCTGTTATCTGTTAGGGTAGATTAATTTTATAAGCTAATTTAAGCTTTTGGAAGCTCATTTTAACGTTAAACTTCTTATAATATTGTTTACGAGTTTTAAGTTGCTTCAAATTGATCTTAATGCATTGTTTTCTTGTATAAAAATTCTTGAAAGAAATGAAAATTTTATCCATTCAGTTCTGCAGAGCATCAGAAAGCTGACTGGTTGGGAATTCATGAAAAGATTTGTCAACTGTTGATTCCTTTACGAACACCAATTCCATTTCTTGGATCTGAAGAAGAAAGGCAACACAGAAAACAACAGCAAATAGTCAGACAGGTACAGCAGCTTTCAAACTTTATAAATGACGCACACACTCGATCAGCTGAATTAATAGAATTAAAGAAATCATATTCATACAAATATAGCTTTCAAGATGTTTTTCAATAATTGACTGCATGAATCTGTTATTTATGACACTTTTTGCCCGCAAAAACAGAAACAAATGATTGAGTTATGTCGTACAGAGGGTCAGAAGTTACTATTTGAAGGAAGATACGACAGAGTGGTCCCCGCTGCATTGGAGTCATTGAAGTTCTCCATTGAAGTTTATGGTCTGAGCAGCATTGAGCTTGTTCCTTCATACCTTATACTTGGTGAAGCCAGCATAGGTCAGTATCCTGCCATTAGTCTAATGATAAATGTCAAATGTCAGTCACTGTCACCAACAACATTACTTCTCAAGACAATGCTCACCCAGAGGAAAATAACTTGCTGACTTACTGATGTTTCAATTTTGAAGTATTGTTTCACAAAGTTTGTATTATTTTTATGTGTTGATTGTTATACACGTATTGTGGTAAAACATGTTTCTGCAAGATTTCCGCTCAGCCCCATACTTAATTTGCGACTCCAGCTCTACATGTGTACATGTATTCATGCTTGCCTTTTCTTGAAGAGGGTTAGTATGACAGTGGTGTATGTATAGCTAATGTAAGGGGCTATGCGGAAATCTTCTGTATGTTTGAAAATCCCTCCATATATTTACTAGCAAGTTGTAGGTTGGATTAAAAAAAATTGTATAAATTTATAGGCCTTGTTGCAAAAAACAAAGTTGTACAATCTTTTAAAATTTCTATTGAGATCCTCAGTTACTCTTGTTTAGGACCCTACCAGCATTGCACCTCTGATTACCCTTAAATGATAGCATACCCCAGTGCAGGCTGGAAGCAGGAAACTCTTAATCTGTTGCTTGGATGTTATTTAAATTTTTCATTTCTTCTTGTAAGGCCTTGGCCGCTTATCTCAAGCAGAGGAATATTTAGGTCAGGCTCAGTGGACAGTACTCAAGACTCCAGAATGCACTGATGGCATAAGATCCAAACTCTTCAGAAACTTGGGATTGCTGTATGCCGCACAGGGAAACTACCCTGATGCTCTTTCACAGTTGGCAGATGATGTAAGTTCCTGTTTTTATACAAATACAATTTATTTGGGTTATCATAATTTGTATGCTGAAACATATTTTTCTTTGAGCCGGGGTTGGTGTTTTCTTTTATATTCATTTGAGATGATCATTGTAAAGTCATGAAAGGCGTAAGTAACTGTAGTTTTTAAGTGATAGCTCAAAAATAAACCGAGTCTTACAAGCCTCCCCTTCCCAACCATCGAAGGATTTTCTTTACAAGACCCCTGCTACTCTGGAAGTTCAAATTTAGTTTCATACTTTCTCTAAATGGTTTGGACTTTGAGGTCCCCACACCCAAAGCATTTCAAATCCCTCTAAATGAATTTTTTTCTTATACTACCGTACCCATAGTTTTACCATTTATGGAGTCTGACCAACTTTAGAGCAATGATTGTGTTTTGACCACTTTTTCTCGAAAACTTTGTCCTGTGTTTGTGATGGAAATGTGGTGTGAGTAACTTCAGTCTAAATATTTATGAAACGCTTGCCTTGTTAGATTTATCACTCCTCAAGAGTTTATGGCACTGATGACATTAGAACCTCTGGTGGTTATTTTCACATGGCTAATGTGTTTTACAGACAGAGCAAACTGGATGTTGCATTCTCCTTGTATAACCAGGTAAACACAATAATACTGAACATGTCAGGCCTTCACAGACCTATGATGACTATATGTATATCTTCCAGACCTTGACTATTTTTAATCACTGAATGAGTTACCCTTAATTGAAATAAAGGTATCCATTTGAAAGAAATGCGATGCTGTATATTTAAACCTGGTGAATGAATGGTAGAGGTTTTTTTCTGTCAGTGATTTAGGCATACTTGGAAAAACAAAACTTATCCAAGTTGTGAGATCCCTGTAATTGCCTGTGTCATTGACTGAAAAAAAAATGCCACCAGGCATCTATAATTTTATCATTCTGTTTGACTAGGAGATTGTTGTTTCTTCTAGGGGGGCAAAGAGTTTTTGTATTGGTACCTGCTTAGTCTGCTTTAGGGTGCTAAAATCTGAAGCAAGCTGCAGTATAGTTATTGCGGCACCTTGGTCTCATTCATCCCTGACATCAATAAAAGAGCTTTCAGACTGTTGGTACATGTGTTGTTTTAAAACTGTGTTGGTACCTCTCAGGGGTGCACGTGAATTTGACCCACACACAGCAATGTGTCCCATGTGTAGTACTTTATTAAATTACCTGAACTCGATGATCACCTCAAAGTTGCAATCCCTAAAATCTACCGTACCGAAAAAGGTGGCAATTAGTACATTTACTCATAATTCTTAGCGTACGAAATCTCTAAAAACACTCATAAAAACGCACAGGAAAGTTCTAAAAACTTCAAACCTAGCATACACAGTGTTGTTCGTACAGGGACAAATCTCACCAAAACTATGGCTGCGAACTATGGCTGTGAAAAAAATATTGGCTCTGTTAGGTTCGCAAGGTATAATTTGTGGTAAAATGTACAGCTGCCATCGTTTTCTGAACAGTGGATTAAGCACAGGAAAATGTTTCTAAATCTGAAAGTAACCTGCAGCAATAATGTATTCACATAGTTATTATGGTCTATGGTCTTTTCCTCTAGGTAACAGATATATGGTATGAACATCTCAGTAGATTGGTAGGACAAAGAACAAAGACACCTGCAGAGCCTTCTGGGATAGGACCAGCTTTCAATTCAGGCGTACCTACAGATTTTGATATTCTTGGTAAAATACACAACTGATGCTCATTAGAAAATAATTTGTCTTCATGATGCTGAATTTGAAATTCAAAGCGCCAAATTCAGGTCCTGCTCAAATCAACTGGCTCCAGTAATGTTCAAAGAGTGGATAACTTTATCCAACGGATAAGTTGCTATCCAGCAGATAAAATGGATATTAGTTGGAGCAAGTTTTGTCCGTTGGATAGCAAGTTATCCGCTGGATAAAGTTATTCACTCTTTGAACGAGCAGGGCCTGGCGTTGTTTTATGGAAGATGCTATTCGCCTCCTGCCTTCTCGGATTTTTCACCTTCTTACTGCATTTTTTTTAATGTTTTATTTGTAATGTTTGTTTGTAATTACAATGTAAACTCTGGGCTTATCAGCAGTAAATAATTTATTGTGTTGTTGACCTGAGAATGTTTGGTTTTTAGATGAAGCCCAAGAAGCTGAAGCTATCCAGGTGATAAATGCCATATTAGACCTGCGAGAACAACAGTCAGTCCAAACACCTGCAGTCATGTGCAAAATATATTTCACTACAGCCATGTTACAGTTTATCCTGGGAGACATGCCTAAGGTGAGATCACTCAACGGGATTTTACCATACCATTTCAGGACACATGCAAATTTGGAACTGGATTGCCGGGGTCCTGACATTTCGTGTCTTTCAGTAACAGTTAGAACCCTCTGGGCTTAACTATGGAATACCCCGCCACTCCAAAAGTAATCCTGAAAAGAGTGGCTACGTGGCTACGCAGATGCAAAGTAGTCAATGCCATTCCCTCCCCACAAGGAAAACCGTCAAAAATTAGAAGTACATGACTGTACGACTATGCCTCGTTCTTTGTGTGAGAAGCCACGTAGCTACGTAGCCGCGTAACCACGTATCCACGCAGCCGCGTAGCCACGTAAGCCCCTGCAGTATTCTAGGGAGAGGGGGTGGTGTTGGCCACTTTGTATCTGCGTAGCCACGTATCCACTCGTTTCAGGGTCACTTTTGGAGTGGCGGGGTATTCCCTTGTTACGAACTCTGAAGCTCAAACCCAATAAACGCCCACAAACAGGGTGTTTTTTTTCCGGGTCCTCTAACCGGGGCGGGGGGTACTCAAATAAAGTTTTATACCAGGAGGATCCGCCCCAAGGTCCAAACTCTTACCTTTTTATATGCAGTGAAACCCGGTTAATACGGACACCAAGGGGACATGGCAAAGTGTCTGTATTATCCGGGAGTCCTTATAAAGCGAGCTTTCAGAAGAACATGGAAAAACGTCACGGACACATGTTTCATCGATACTAAGACCAAAGAAGACATTTTTACAGCAACGAGACGTTGTTAAATTTCTTAACTGTAACTGTAACAAGTTCAAACCAAAGAAACCTTACGCTCATTTATGATAGTCTCGGACTAAAGCTACTTTATTGTTCTTGATACGCGACAACGGAGTCGAAGTCTTATCAGCATCAGCCTGCGAGCGGAGGCTGATGGTGATAGCGGCAAGCATAGGACGTCAAAGAGAAAGATGAAGACTACAGGCAATGACTTACAGCAAAAGGCCAACGAAGTGAAAGTTTTGTGTATGCATAGAGAGCAGAAAACTTTAAAGGACTACGATACAAGCGTAAAACACAAGAAGAAAGGCAGACGTCACATTTTACGCTATTTTGCTACTATCTTTTAAGAATAAAATCGTATTAACCCGTAGAAATATGCCTACAATTAGCACATAATTGTGACAATGAAAGTAGACAGTGCGCAGATAATCAGTGTCCGTAAAGCGGGGATGACGATGTATGAGAGTTTGTCACTCGGGACACAGAAAAGTGTCCGTTATCCGTATTAACCGGTGTCCGTATTAAGCGGGTTAATTTTAGAGAAAATATATTAGCTTTTCTTCGGGACAAACGAAACTGTCCGTAATATCCGGGTGTCCGTGCAGCGGGGTTCCACTGTACCATTTTTGACAGGAAAAGTAACCCTTTCGATTTCATATACCCTCCATAGGAAATGGTTCCCTGCGTTCTTGTGATACTATTTGTACTCTTGTGGGAACTTGTCTATCTGTGTTCAGTGAACTTCATTTCTGATCATTTTTTAATTATCTCTACAGGCAAAAGAGTTTGGAATCAAAGCTCGCACAGCCTGTGAGAGTGCTGTGTCCGCTGATGACGAAGCTATGAAGAATGTTGTTGAGTTTTTGAAAGCAGTTGAGCGGTCCATGTAATTCCTGCAAGGAGTCAGTCATGGGTCTCGGAAATGGAGCCTTGGTTCTCCTTTGAACAAGAACTAACAGTAAAAATATGAAAAGACTTTTGTACAATATTCACAGTCAAAGAAGAGATCATCCATCGAACAAGGTTTTTTGTATTTGTCTCAGTTTTTATGTAAATACCTTTGCATGTAGGTAGGCTGTCGCGCGGGGCTTTTTTTTTTTTTTTTTTTAATTCACATGGAGACGTAGTTGTGTATAATGTAGAATTTTGTACGTTATTGAACTCTGTCACATGATAAAGAGTAAAAAATAATAAGAAGAAACAACAGCTGACTTAATGTCCAAGTGCTTTCAACGTGAGAGAGGGACGACACTTACTTTCTTTCGGTTGATTATTCTCGCGGTAATGTTATTTGCCAGGAACATTGTTCTATCCCATCCACGATCCGAGTCCACGATCAACTCCGGGGGCAGTGGGGAGGACTCCCATATAAAAGTGTTGAGGGTGATCGTGGTACCTTTTAGGGGTTGAAATTTGTGGTTTGGTACCCCTCAGGGAGCTAAAATCTAAAATGAATTCCGTCAGAGGTATAGTGGTGTGACAAGAAGTAAATGTCAGTCAACTGATTAGGTACCTCACAGGGACCACGTCGACAATTCAGAATTCTGGTACTTTTTAGGCGTTCTTTTCAAAATTTCCAACAATCACCCCCTTCATTTTTATATGAGAGCCCAGCCTCTCCACCCCCTTCCGTATCAAGTATTACCGTCGAAGCACTTAAATGTTTATAGTGATGTTAAGTGCCAACTCTGATCAAAACTGATTTTTAAGCCATGTTCCTTAAGCAGTTATTCCGAAACTTACGTCGGAAACACGTTGTCAACATCATGACGAGTAATTCCTATTGGACAAACTTTCCGAAAACGTGTTCGTTCCCAGTTCGGGCCGAAGTCAAAGCGTTGTCGGCTTATAGGCAGAATGTTGACGGACCTTCAGGGTGGAGCATCGTCCAAGATACTCCCCCAAATACTTCTCAATTGATAACAATCTTTTAAACGCACTTGAACAAACATATACAAAATGAACTGATGAACCATGTTAAACAGTAATGCAACTCACTCAACAAAAGAAACAACTACTGTTCTCCCCTCGCCTCGTACAATTTACTGCTAGAGATATCATGATCCAACTCAGACAGCATCTGCTTTGTAATGCATCCAAATTTCATTGAAAACAAGACATCTCTGTTACAGAATCGATGAGAATTTCCTTCAGAACGCGGTAACTCAGTACGGTCACTTGAAGAACAGGTTTCATTAATGAGCATTAACGTAACCAGATTCCGACCCACCCTACCCTGGGCGCTACCTCCGAGGGTAGTACCCGGCCGGGCACGCGTCTGAACACGATTTTGTCAGTTCCCGCGCTTTTTTCTCATGCCTCCCTTCGGTACAATAAACAAAATGGCAGGTGCTAAATTGACGAACGAGAACACGATTAATTGTTTCTTGCCGTCTGAACAACGTCCTTTTCAATGACCAGAAAAAAGGACTCTGGCACGATCAACTAGGCTGAACAGGACCAAAGATTTTCTCTTTCCCCGGTCTTTTTCACATCATTATTTTGGTTAAAATTTACCGTTTTTCGCTATTCACCAGGGCCCGGTTGTTCAAAGCCCGATTAACTTAATCCCGGATTAAAGTGAACTTTGACTAAACTTTAATTTCTTATAAATAACGTTTCTTCCAAAGATTTTTGTCTGTAGGTTATGACTTACGATTTTTCTTTACCATTAGCCCAAAATTAGTTTTTAAAGACAAGTAAAAGTTTTCTGAAACCTTCTAATTGTTTACTGGTATGTATTATTTCAAAAAAAATGTATTAGAAAGATAGGCCACCATACCCCACAATTGCTTGCAATGTTTGCTTTCAAATATGTCTCTATTTAATCAGTCCTTGCCATGTCTGGTGGTGCAGGTGTATTTGAATTTCAAGGTTGGTGTGCTCTACATTGTCAGCGAAAAATAAATTTGAAATTGATGTTTAATCGGTAAAGTGAAATTTTGAAGGTAGACGTTGTTTTTTGACAGGTTGCTGTTATAACATCGAGTCGTTCATTCGTGAAGGCAGCTGTGTAACTTGCCCAGTTCAACACAAGGAACTTTTTAAGCCTAACAGCGAGACAAGTGTGGTTTACGTTGGGCCCTTCACACCGAGACAATGCCGGCTAACGAGAGCTTTAGTGCCTTGAACATGACAAAAATAAGTGGAGATGAGGATTGTTTTGTGAAAGATTCCACAGCCGGTAAAGCGGCTCGTATCACAGCTTATTGCGTCCTAATGATAACTTCTTTGGTTGGAAACTCTGTCGTAATTACTGTGGTTTGGAGGGAGGCGCGCATGAGAAAGACGATTAACTTTTTCATTGTGAATATGTGTGTGGCCGACTTGCTAATAACTCTGTATATGCCTCGTGTGGTGTCAATATCGTATGCAGGTTTTGAGTGGCAAATCAGTGGACTTCCTGGTTTGATATTCTGTAAACTGTCCGTCTTTATGCACCAGACGGCCATAACCGCTTCGATATTCACTGTGGTAGCCATAAGCTGTGATCGGTTCTTCGCTGTTGTGTTCCCGCTAAGAATCTTCATTACAAAGAAAGTCTGCCGAATTATTATCGCCGTAATATGGATTTCATCTGTTTCCATTCCCCTGCCAATGTTGTACGCACTGGAACTAGTTAAAGTGCACGGCGAAATTGGCAAACTCGGCTGCTTTTTGTCTTTGGATGACGCCTTTAAGAAAGGAGCAGAGAAGTTTTATTATAAGTTTACTCTCATCAGCCTGTTTGCTGTGCCTCTGTCAGTGATTGTTATCCTCTACTCGGCAATTTTAGTCACCTTGAAACTAAGAAAATTTCCTGGCGAGGAAACGTCGGGAAATGCGCAGAGGGAACAGCGACGAGGCGCTGTGATACAAAAGAAAGTTTTACGTCTCGTGTTGATCGTAGTGGCTGCGTTCATTTTATGTTGGCTGTTATATTTCATCCGTTTCATTCTGTATTCTTATAAAATTCAAGTTTCCTGTGAAGTTTTATTTTGGCGACTGTTCTTGGCGCATTTCAACAGCGCACTTAATCCCTGTCTGTACTTCGTGCTTAATGAGAATTTTCGCGAAGGATTCAAGAATATTCTAAGGCAATGTCCTTCTGGCAGACACTTCAGGGTGCGTTCTGTGCATTTGCCAGAACTGGCTGGCGACACGTCGACCCCCCAGTCTGTAAATCGAATGCGTCATTTTGAAGCTGGGATGGTGCTGCAAAATCTTGAAAAATAATCACTCCGTAAATGGTGCGCTCTATTTTGAAGAGACGCAAAGGACTAGCATAAACCTTATCTTTCAAATTGGTACATTCTGTTTACGAGCTGATCGTTCTGGCTGGCCCGTTGTGACCAATGGAAAACTCTCTTAATTAAAGATAGGATTCATCCCTTGGACACTGTGAACCTCAGGTCAAGAAGACTTCAAAGCAAAGACGAACAGACATTTGTTAATGAAGGAATCAGATCCATACTCAACTGCACATTAAACTCTGAACACTTGAGTTGTCTTTGAAGTTCAAATTTTGCGACTGTTCCTGGCGCATTTCTTTGAGCAGGGCGCTCAACCTCTTCGTGTACCTTGAATTTTCGAGAAGGCTTCAAGAATATTCTAAGGCGACGCTATCCTAGTAGATACATAATTGCGGAAAGGATTTATCCCTTGAACACTGTGAATCTCAGCCTGGCGATCTACAAAGGAAAGACGAAAAGACGTGGAACAATGGAGGAGTAACGTTGAGGCTGAGATTAACTAAAATTTAAGAACATACTAAGAACATTACCCAGGATGAGAGTCAGTTAAGAACATTTTTATTCCAACCAAAATTGTTAAAATGAACAGTATAAATACGGATAAAATAAAACATGAAAAAATTCTGTCTATGTTGTCCAATTAACCCAAACAATAGGTGTCTTGGTCACGTCCGCATAGATTTATTGAAATACTATAAAAGATAACTTAAGAACATTTTCAAAACTTTTCAGGCTCAAATTGTTAACAATAATAAGAATGTTCACTGGCTCAGCCTCAAAATTAGACGTTCATACAAAAAAAGAGTGTATCAAGAGAAACAAAGACGGACTTGCAACTCATAGAGAAATCTGTTGTCCAGTATGTGTACACAGCCATCTCGCTGAGAGCGTGCATTCGGAGCGCATTTTTTTTCTGTTTTCTTCATGTGCCTGCAAAAAAAATTTGGCGAGTGGCTTTCAAGTTAAGCTTAATCAAAGAAAATCGGTCGGTGTGTGTTTTTTTCTCGCTCTGGCCAACGCTTCTTTCGTTCCGCTACTTTCTTTCTTCTCTTTTTTTCACTGACTCAATATTTTAGCATCGCTTTTCTCGAAAGCTAAGCGTATACCAGCGAAAAAACAGAGCCATGTTCACTTTTGGGCCAAATAACATATGGCCCTAAAATTCGACGTAATTAAGACAGTTATGCACTCATCCCTCGAGTGAAACATATAACTTAAGAAAAAAAAAAACGAAAATTACTACATTTGCGCTTATCATAAACTTAATCTAACCAAGAAGCATACTGATGTTTTTTCTTTCTATTTCGTTTGCTTAAATTGGGAATTCTGTCGAATAGTCTGCGTTTAACTTGGTAGACCTAAACTCCGAATGTAGAAAATGCGATAAAAATGTCAGAATTTCTAAAAATACAACTCGAATTATCACGTTAAGAAATTTTCCTCTGAGGCTGTTGAAATCATTCAATAGTTCAGTCCATTTTTAAATTACCGGTCAACCGATTATGGAAAGTCCTGATAACTTCCTGGGCTTAATAATGATTTTTCTTAAGTCCATTTTTTGTCGTTCGGCGGTAATTAATATCTTCGCGCTGGCTTACTAAATGTGTTCATAGAATCATAAAGACATAAAGACTTTGAAAGTTAGCTTCAAAATCAATAAAAAATCGAATCTCTGTTAAGAAATATTGTACAGATAAAATGTTTTTGGGGCCCGGTAAAGGCTTATAGATACAGGCGCCTGTTCTCGTTGTTAAGAAAGGTATTTAGCGGCAGAAACTTCGTCCTGCATTAAAAATGGACGAAGACTTATCACGGTCATCGGTAATTTAAGTCGGAGCTGCTAAACTTCGTAAATAATGTAATGTTTCGTTTGTAGTGATGTGTTGCAAGATATTTCTCTATAATTACATTTTTGAATTGATTTATTTAATTTGCGTAAGACTCCCAAGCGAACGCTGGACACCTCAATACATACAGACATGAACTTTATAGATCCCGATTCCATGGAGCGTTTATGTTCGAAAATTAAACACTGCAAAAACAAGAAAAATACAATCATAATCAAATGCTTTGATACTAAAAATCCAACTGAATCATAAAATTTTTGTTTCCTAGCGGTCCAACAGCGCTTTACAGCTACAAATTGCAAATTTGTGGTTTTTGAATATAAAACACAAACTACTAATTTACGAATTACAACCTACAAAATGCTACTTGAGGGAGTAAGCTGTAGAAAAAGGGTAAGCATTTTCATAGCTTCACTATAAAAAAAGAGAAAATAACACATAACAATATATAAGTCCGTCTTAACTTTTATGAATGTTCATGAACTGTTTGGCAATATGTTGCAATACCCACTTTTCTACAATTTGGCAAACAAACAATTCATTAATATTGCACCTTCAGATGAAATTACATGTACAAATAAAAGAACCAATATATTATTGAACAGACTGTTTGCTGTACTTTAATCAAGATCTTAAAACGGGTTTACAAAATTTCCTTTGAAAACGCCGTGGCAGTCAGAGTTTGGGTCTTGCCTGTGTATAAAAACTATTCAGTGCGCGCGAGACGCTCAGGTGAAGGTAACGAGGAGGTCTGCGCTCTCTATTGCCTCGCGCGAGCCTCCCGTGCGCGTACTTCTATATTTCAGAAAGAAAAGGATCTTACCTTGTCTTGTACTTTTCGTTTTGTACTTTTCGCAGCGAAACCACGAGGAACGGTACGAAACGCGCGGGACGTCAAGATGCTGTTGTGACCTTCTTATAATGAACGGTGAAAGAAAAGTTCCTCGGAGATGCATGATATGACCACACTGGAGAAACGTCTATGTTTTTTAAAACCATTTTTGACACCTTTTGATATTTATTTTTATAACAATTTAATTTAAAGGTTCCTGTAATCTTAACATGATTTATGAAACCCAGTTAGAAGCCTAGGGGTCTAAGTCGACGCACTATAATCTTCGATTACTACTAGTAATAGTTATAGCTTGCTATGGTGATCAACTCTGCTCAAAATGCCATAAATGCTCAGTTGGTACGTGGTCAGGTGATCGTTTTGACATTACAGACACCCTACAGATGCCTTCATTCGTGTCATTATTAATTGATATTAGACGTTTTCCTGTGAAGATATATGATACACCATTTGAAAGGTTTTGATGAAAATCATGACTCAAAAAGGGCTTCTGTCAAAACCTATTAACGTATTCAAGACTGAAGGAACATCTGATAAACTTGTTTGAAATATTATGACAAATGGTCAAAGTATTTCCACTTTCATAACTATAGCTTGCTTTGCTTAAGTCTCAGTGCATAATGTTTTTAATGGGCAGAACTCTTCAACACCAGTTTTGTGCATCTATTCATAAAAATTCAGTGGATATGATCAAGTAACCTGTTTGAGTTGTTCAGAAAGTGTTTTAGTGGCGCAAATAAAGTTGTGACGCAAATGAACAACAAAAGCCAAGGGAGAGAAGCGCCTTATTATTATTCGTACGCATCCCGATAGGCCATTTCCGAGTCTCGTTGAACCTCATTATACAAGCGAGGCTAAGTTCATATGAAAAGCTTTGCACCTTGTACCTAGCCTCGCTTTCGATTTCATAATGAGGTTCACAGGAACTTGGAAATGGGTTATTTATTTTCCACCTTTCCCCGCTATCTAAACGCCTGGTACAGGGTGTTAACCAAGTAATGGCATAATGCGTTAGGTGACACTACCAGGAGCAAAATGGTTCATTAATAACTTTTAGCTTGCAGTTTTCCTCTTGAAGGTTCCTGCGTTTAACGCAAGTAACTACTAGAAATCATGTCATCTTTTCGTTTTGGCCTTTCCCCTTAATTTTGACACAAATAATGGGAGAGAAAGAAAACGTGAAGAATTCTGGTAATTCAAATTATGCCATGATGTTTACAATGTTTTGTTCACCGAATCATGTTCTGTTTTGAAGACTGGAGAGAGTAAGTTCCAACCTCGTTTCTCAGGCTGCTCTCTATTTCTCCCTCGATAATGCGTTCTCGAGGGAGAAAGAGAGGACCCTGGGAACAAGGTTGAGTAAGTTCAGGCCGGCTATGAGGTCATTGTTCAGGTCTGCTGCCATAGTAGCTGGAATGATCTCATATAGAATTAAGAGAGAATACTGATCCTTACGGCAGCAAAAAACATGAAAACAAAAAAGTTGGATATACAAAATGAAAAAATCTTTGTATAAAAATTGCCCGATATTTCGCTTTAGGAAAAAAACATTCTTTGGGGGCTACAAAAATAAAGGAGACCCCGGGGGCAGCTAGGATTCCGCCCCTGAAAATCCCTTCCTCCCGACTAGCTGTCCCTGGCTCTTTGAGGATGAGTAAATACCTTACAGGACCACTATGTCGTGAGCAAAACCAAAGGACAACTTGGTTGTAATCCTTTTCCCCCAAGTTTTTCACTGTGGAAATTATTTTAAATGTGTTTGAAAGCTGTATTGTTTTATTCTACGTCAGAGTCGTTTCTTCTTGCGTTTTTCCAGCGCTTGGCACCAATCATATTTTTGTAATTCTTGTGTTATTATTTGAATTTGCATGACTGTTGATTGGCTCAGTGTCAAAAAGAAATAGAAAAGAAAAGAAAAGAAAAGAAGTTAAACGTCAGCATGTAAATGCACATGGGAGGATTTCATCTTAGTTCTCAGTTCCCTCTCGTCATTTTCGTATTACATGAAATCAGCTCATGAACATTTATCCCTGACGTCCACAGGCCCAGGCCTAGGCGGAAGTTTCTAACCCAGATCTAGCCCAGTCTCCCTAAGAAGGCAATAGGCCATTTCCGAGTTTTTTATTTTTTTATTTATTTATTTATTTATTTATTTTTTTATTTATTATTTAACATTACTCTACATATAATAATAGTAATACAGGTTACATACGCTAATAACAATCCAAAGACTCTACTTACAATTCCGATATTCACCTTACTAGCAAAAACAGAAAATACAATGATTTACATTACTTACAATACGGGTTACGTAATACTGACAATACAGTACTCTACATATAACACAGTTTTTACTACCGAATTAGAGGCATGAACTGAAAGGGAGCATTGCTTTCCATTTCGCATTATGAATATCTATGGCGTTATTTTGCTTAGCTATGAAAAACTCCAACTGATAGGCATTTTTTAGTTTCGTCTCAAGAAGTGAAAGGGAAGGTTTTATATTAAGATGTCGGCTTTGATAAATAACTTGTTTACCCAAGAATATAATATGGTTGAGTAACGGCATATCTTTTCTAAAGAATCCAAACATTATATTAGTGCTTGTTAAAACATCAATTGTAGTAAATAAACTCTTCAACCATTTAGCTACAGAAAGCCAAAAAGCGCTTGATGTTGGACAGTGTAAGAATAGATGCTCCAGGGATTCGTCTGATACTTGGCAAAAGGTGCACGCAGGTGAATTTACAATGCCCATTCTGTGGAGGGCTTTGTTTGCATAAAGAATTCTGCTTAAGACTTCATACTGAAATTCTCTCAATTTAGAGTCTAGAGTAGCTCTTCTAGGGAGAAGATAAATATCCTTCCAAGGTAGATCGTGTGTCGGAAATAATTGTTCATATTTAGATTTTGCTAATGAGATCCCAATATACCTCTTTAGAGGAGGTGGGAAAAGTGTTATCGTGGCATTCATTATTTCTTGGCGGGTTATTTGGCATGTCCTTTAAAAGAGTCTTCCATTCTAATGGGATAGCGTCAAAGACACTCATAAGGACAAAATACTCCGCACCTGTTAAGTTTTTGTTTTGTAATGTGCTCCATGATTTGGCAGTTTACCTTTATCAGACAATATGTCACGCACAGTGAGGAAACCTTTCTTGAGAACTTTGTTCCTGAACAAAGGTTTTCCATTTATACACATAAACTTATTGTTCCAAATAATTTCTTTTAGCACGTCAGGTAAGGTGACAACTGGTGTTTTTTTGTAATCTGCCCACTCGCTTAAGGTTACCCGGGACCTTCAGAGGTGTCTCGCGTTTAAGCGATGTTTAAACTGTAGATACCTAAACCCCTATATCAAATTAAAGCTTATAGAGCTGACTATCAAACCATACCAAGAATTTTGAAATAAAATAAATTGTAGAATTTTTCACGACCTCTAATTGCGAGCGTCCGAATCACCTTTTTATAGCTACAAGTCAAAGTGAATTTTCTTTTTTGCTAATTTAATTTGCTCCTCAGTTTCCGGACCCAAAGCGCTAAAAAAACGTGTCTGCGTTTTGCCATATTCAATCGCAGTGAAAAGTTATAGAGCATTTTCGAAATAGGATGAAAAAAATGTGGAGTAATCGTACAAAAATCGCTCTCGGAGAAAAAATATTTCGAAAGAAAAAATTCGCAGACACGATTTTGTTGTTTGTATGTTAAACTAGTCACTGTTTAAATTTGAAGACAAACGAACAAATTCCTTTTGAGTTTTAGCTCTTTGAAGTGGCTCCTCCAAGTGAAAAATATTTATTCGAGAAAACAGCGCTAAAAATTCGGCAATTCATTTTATTTCAAAATTCTTGGTTTAGTTGGATAGCCAGCTCTATAAGCTTTAATTTGATATAAGGGTTCAGGTATCTACAGTTTAAACCGGACGCGCTACGTCGCTTGGACGCGAGACACCTCTGAAGACACCTCTGAAGGTACCGGGTAACCTTAAGCATTCCTTATAAAATTTAGGAAGTGTCTTTGGCAGGAAACGTACATCGTAGTTGCATTTAATTACAAAGGAGCTACCGAAATCAGCAAGATAGCTATCAAGAAATATTTTCCATGTGCTATTATGGCTGTCCAAGTTTTTCCATCGCCATGCATTGATAGACTTTTGAATAGACTTAATTATATTTTCAAAGTTTAGTTCCTGAAACTTCTGCCAGTTGTACGTAAAATAAATGCCTAAAATTTCCATTGGCTTGTTAACCTTATCAATTCCGATATCCTCTGGCCATTTCCGAGTTGCTTTGAGCCTCATTATGAAAGCGAGGGTAAGTGCAAAGTTTTAGCCTCGCTTTCATAATGAGGTTCACAGCAACTCGGAAATGGCCTATTTGACTCTTCGGGTTTATAGACTCGGTGCATAAGACTTTCACGGTTTTGACAACTTGCTTTGACGAATGAACGGGTGTGCTCTTCTAATAAAGGAATAAAAAGCATGCGACAGCTGCTATTTGAACAACGCCTAATTTTATGACAGAAAACAAACAGCCACGAAAAAAATCCCTTGCCTGTCTAAATATAACGACATGAGCTCCCTTCAGGGGAGAATGGGTTAATGGAAGCTGACAAACCTAAGCTGTACAACGATTTATTTTAACCATCCATACAACGCCTACTGAGACGAATAAAACATTTACTCGCCACATTAATTATAAGCTCAAATGAACTCAGTCACTCGGCACCTGAAGCGTGGTGACGTTAATAATTTTTTTAGCTTTGGTTGGAAAACTAACGCCATTATTAATATTGATAGAAGCGTCCAGTAATTTGACATGCAGATTAGTTTTCTGTTCTCAGCTTTCATGGCCACCTCTCTTGACAACATGAAGTTTAATAATGTATAGGTTAAAGAGGCGAATAACTCTTAGGAATCTTATTTTATGCAGGCGTTTGTCGAAAAACCTGAAAGCCTCTTTTTGTCGAAATGTCAACTACTGAATTTTAAGATTTTTTCAGTTTCTTCCGTTTGCAATAAATTATATGTTCACCTCCAATACTTGAAAAATAAGATTCCGGTAAGTAAAAGCTTTTCTCGTTCAAATCTTAAATTACTCGAGGACACCTGCTCGCAAAGGCCCCACTCAAATCTCACGATTTCATGGGGGTTTAAGTCGTTTCCCACTTAACTGACTCAAATCAGTCGCAAATTTGCGAAAATTTGAATTCAGGAAGCGATTAAAACTGAGGAGTGTATCTGTTGTTGTCCACTTTCTTAAAATTCCCCTAAGCATAAGCGCATTTAATGAAAAAGACCTCCAAATTTTCAATTTGCGTTTCACCGTTCTAATCACTGATGCTACTTAAATTTTGACATGTGCTTGACATCAAACAAGATGCGAACTAATTAAAGCACGACATGTATTTGTTCCATTTTTTAAATTTATTACAGAGCGAATGAGACTTGGAAACTAAGTCTGGGAAAGTTTAAAAGCTTCTTGCTACTTAGCCGGACTCATACAATGGATCACGGAACGTCCTTTTCGCTTATTTCTAACACAACTTTCGCTAACACGAGTTTAAATCTCTCGTCGAAGGATTCCCTTGTTTCGGAGAGCAAGTGCTTTCATCAAGACTCGCTGGCGGTTAAATCGGTGCGTATTATTCCATATTGCTTGATAATCCTGGTTTCTCTGGTCGGAAACTCAATGGTTGTGGCAGTTGTGTATAAGAATCCCCGAATGAGAACTACAGTAAATAACTATATCGTAAACCTGGCTATAGCAGATCTGCTAATTACTTGCTACATGCCTAGGGTGATTTCCATCGCTTTATTTGGCTACGAATGGGTTGTTGGCGGCACTACTGGTCTAGTAATGTGCAAACTTTCGATCTTTCTTAACCAAACACCCATGATAGTGTCAATGTTCACTGTAGTGGCTATCAGCTTTGATCGCTTCAATGCTGTTGTGTTCCCTCTCCGCACATTCGTCTCGGCGCGACTTTGTAACGTTATCATACTCTGCACATGGCTTCTTGCCTTGGCATTTCGTCTTCCCACAGTTTACGCCGTGCAACTCATGTCTGAAGATGGAAAGCTTTACTGCAATCTTCTCTTAGATGTGACATTCGGCCAAGGAACAGCTAAACTGTACTATCATGTTAACTTGGTCGTTATATTTACTATCCCTCTTGTTATGATTGTGGTACTTTATTCCGCCATCATTATCACATTGAAAAGAAGAAAAATTCCTGGACTCACACCAGAAAATTCGTCCAACAACAGCGAAGGGTTTCGGCGCAGAGAAGTTGTGAAAAAGAACGTTCTTCGCTTGGTGTCCATCATAGTAGCTTCTTTCATTCTTTGCTGGCTGTTATATTACATCAGACTGATCATGTTCGCCTATGGGTACAAACTCTCCTGCGACTGGCTGTTTGTTCGCCTTGTTTTAGCACATTTTAACAGCGCTTTGAGCCCGTGTTTGTACGCCATTTTTAGCGAGAACTATCGCAGAGGATTTACAAAGATCTTAACGAGCTCTAATTGCTTTAAAAAGCTCAGAAATAGGCGTTTTTCAAATCAAGCTCGAGATTCAGTCAGATTTACCAGAAGGTTGGGTGCATGGGACAGTAATGGTAGCATTAGTATCCGAATTGAACCAGCAAACCAAAGAATATCTTCATTTTAATTATTCCTCGCTTAATGATTATGCGTGGATACGTTCCGGTGCGCTTTAAGGAAGATAAAGCTACTGTGACAGAACAAACAGTCGGTGCGCCAGTATATTTAGCTGCCTTTAAGATGTGTACTAAAGGTCAGTTTAATTAAGGCAAAAAAAAAAGAAGGTGACAACTGCTTTCAATGTTTCAATCTTCTCCACCAGCGGCGAGGATTATTGCTAATTTTTTCTTCTTAAAAGGGACTTTTCATATATCATTAGGGGAGATAAGGAAAGCAGTCCAATACTGTCAGAACGGTGATTGGCACCATCTGGTTTCAAATAATGGCTGCAAAAGACGTATTTTCAATATCATAAGGCGAATCTTTAATAAGCCCCTTAAATGATATCTAGAGGGATCAGTCACCAAAAATTAATATATTATGCGCTGTCTTAAGATATGGATAGACTACGAGGGTCGGCTAAGCGAGTGAAAAATGCGAGCGCACGCCCTTGTTTCAGAGGGCAATTGTTGCGCACGCGCGCGTGTTTCGGGGGGCAATTTTCGCGCGCACGTGTTTCACTCGCTTTGCTGGACTACCCGTAGTTAAAAAAAAAAAAAAAACGAACATTAGGTTTTCAAGATCTTGTTGCCAGGGTTACAAGTTGTATCAAAATATTGCAAAACGTCAAGCTTTCACAAAGCTTTGTTTTTAACCAGAATCTGATAATAAAATATTTATCTTTATTATGCACGGTCTATGAACAGTCTTAACAGTCTTTTAGCTGTAAAAATACCATATGCAAGAAAATTGAAATAAATGTCAGTTTAAGAAATGGTGGTGCCTTATTTTAAGCACGGTTTTCGGTGGGAATTGCCTTGTAAGAAAAATGTTAAAAAAATAAAAATTTCAAAAATCTGTTTTCATTGTCTTTATTTAAACTGCAGGAGAACTTCAAGTAATTTTTGAATATTGACAACCTGACAGATTTTCGGCAATATTACCCGACACCAAGTGTTAACAACCAAACTCACTCACTGGGAAAATGTTAATAACCGAGAAAAAGAGTGAGTTTCACGGTTCGGCGCATGTGCGAGTGATAACGTAAGCGCTGTCAAGCTAATTCTTTTTGGACTAATTAGAAGCGAGTACACAACACCGGCGGGATATGGCGGGCAAGTCTTACAACTTGCTGGCATAAAAATAAAACTGACCGGCCAGTGTTTCGGTCACGTTTCAGAAAGAAACAAAAAGGCTGCCCATGTAAAACACATCGGGATTTTTGCAGCACTTCATGCAAATGTCCCATGACATTCAAGAAATGCCAGAACTTACGAACTTATGCGAACGTATACGGTTTTATTTTAGTACAATGTCGATATCTCGCGGCATCGACTTTTTTTATTACGCGCGGTTCAAAAAGCCGAGAAGCTCCCTCAAACTTACGTACTTAAATCCAGTATTTCATCAGTATTCAGTGATAAACTTACTATAGTGTGTTCGTTCGATAGCCTGATTTTATTTGGCCAGCGAGAAGGCAAAGAACGAGAAATCCGCAAGCTTCAAGAAGCGATGCGACCGTTTAGTAACAACAACACTGAGCGTCCTACCGCGATGCTGGAATGCATTTCCCGGAGAAAACTCTGCCATGGTGGCAAATCAAAACTGCGTTTGTCATTCGCAATTACCATAGTTTTATAGATAAATGAATACCTTACAATAGATTTTGTAGTTTGCCGCAAATCTTTTTTTTTCTACTTCCCGCTATTGGAGACCGCTAATAGACGACTACAACTAACTCGCACATTTGATCACATATTAATTCGCTTCGCGTCTCAGTGTTGTACAATTTTTTCCACCCAAAGCAAAACGCTGATGTTTGATGCTGTTTGTTCGTCGAATTCTCCGTTTGACAGTTGACTTGACTTCCATATGAACAAACAGTACGATTGAAATCTAGAAAATCCTCGCGAGTTCATCCAAAGCCAGTTGGTGACCTTTGCCATTTCCAGCGAAAGCAGATGTGCCGCCAAATCGTTGTCTATTTTAAACAGACTTATCCCTTTACCAATTTCCCACGTTTGGTGGACGTATCTTGTTAACCACGCAGGATTTCTACATCTACTCCACTCTCTCCGCTTTAACTTCTGTGCTTCCGTCGCCGGTCGGCCGCGACGTCTCTTTTGACGATCCATCGACAAAAATGTCGTTTTCGGATGCTAAAACACTTTTAACCTTACAAAAATCGAACTAATATTTACAACAGGAAACAAAGATTATAAAAAGTGAAGAACGAAGAGCCGATGATCCAAATTCGGGCGCGATTTCAACAGATTGTTCCACCACAAGCTCACATCGAATTTAGTGTCGACTCGTACAATTTATTTTTGAGCCGCTCTGCTCGCGCATGCGCTTGACCGTGAACATCGGCCTTTAACTATCAGTTTTTATTTGAAAAGACTCCATTTCTTCGCGTTATTTACTTTAACCACTGTGTAGATTAAGAAAAATTTCAATGAAAGCAGTCGTTATTTTGAGAGTAAAATTACCAAGGAACCCTTTCCCGAGTAGATTTATTTTTAGAACGGGTCTCAGGGGACCTTTGGAACGCCTACAGTTCAAATAGCCAATCAAAGAAGAGCACTGACAATAGTCCATTTCCGAATATTGAAATTCTAGCTTGGCTACGAGGCTTGGGGGAATAAAACAACAGAAATTAATTATTCATCTTTAAACCTCAATGTAATTCCTGTTGGTTTATTCCCCCAAGCCTCATAGCCAAGCTAGAATTTTAATATATCTGAAATGGCCTATTAAATTGTCACGCGCCACACCTTTTCGCAGGAAAAGGAGTTCTAAAAATAGATCTGCTCGGGGAAGGGTTGGCTCAAGAACATAGTATAGAAACAGTCTCCTGGTCATGGGCTCTTACCACTTATAAGAGAAGTGTACACTAAACACTACTTAAAGCGTGCTTCGGTACAAAAAAAAATCAAATGATTTTCTCTAGTGTTTATGATATGACATCAGAAGGAAAGATATAATCATAGCATGAATGGACTGTTCCTTATGTTCCTGACAAGCATTCAAAACGCAACCCCTGCTATCAGCAACGCCATTACAGTTTGCAACAGTTATCACGGTTCAAATTGAACTCATTATGAGCAGGCGTGCAGGCAGAAAATACAACAAGAGACTTTATTTAAGGGGGCAGTGTCACCAAATTTAGTGTCACTTTGACTGGCCTAAAACATATTTGAATTAGTGGAATCCTTACAATTATGGTTCAGTTTTGTTAACAATATCCCTACTAGTGCATAGAAACTTGTACTAATTATGTTTGGCTGCGGATGGCTAGGATTGAAACTTGAAACAATTGGCCAATTTTTTCAAGTTCTTCTTGTGTATTGTAGAGAAGTCGCTGAAAACTGATTATAGTTGGTTCTTCTTTGGAGAATTTATCGCTTAATATTTTTCATCCAGGTGTTCTAACAGCACTTTCATGTTAGCAGAAAGGTTTCTCGTCAAATATTCGAGCACTTTTGACCAAAATACAGCAAAATCGCCATGACAGTGCCCCTTTAAGAAATAATGAAAAGGAATAAAATAACTCGTAGCTGTTGCCATTCGCGGCGGGTTATTTATGTTTCGCACAAATTAAAAAGACGGAAAACGAAAACTCACAAGTGTTGACTAAGCTCCAAAAGGAGGAAAAGAGGGATAATAGCAATACCTAAGAAGAAGAGATTATAAAGAGACATAATAAAGTGAATCATTGTATCGTCAGTACCTATTTTTACACAAAGAAGAGGAACCATCGACAATAGGAGACAAACGGCTTCTGTAACACTTTATTATAAAGTTTATTTTATTATAAGCATAGATATTTTTATATGTTTCAGTACATGGCACCGTGCTGACGTCTATGACTCCATGTGTTACTGATCGCCTCCTTTTCGTCCGAGCTCATCAGTGAATGCACCTTGAGTGAAAACACCTAAAACAAGTTAGACACTGTGCTTAGATGTAATAAACTAGCTTTACTAGTGAAAATGCATGTACGTTCAGTATAAAGATTTTTATTCAGGAAAGCCTTAGACGATTTTTACCTGTAAATTTTTACTGTAGTTCTAAATTAGTACATGGTTTGCTTTTACATATTTTAGTTATTCTTATTTGTAAGTTCTTAGTCAACAGGACCCCGTTGATAACAGTATTCCATACGGAAGGGTTATCCTATTATTATTATTATTATTATTATTATTATTATTATTATTATTATTATTATTATTATTACTATTATTATTATTATTATTATTATTATTATTATTATTATTATTAAGCGATGTGGATCGGCTATAAATGACGTTTTTCCTCAACATCGGGCAAAATCATATAGGAAATCTTATAATAAATAATAAGATTTCCTATATGATTCTGCCCGAAGTATTGTGCGAATTTTGTGTCATTTCAAAGCCCCAAAACGTTTGTCTTGGATCAGAAACAAATAATAATTATAATAATTTTCTAGTTTTGTTGTAAATTATCACCCCAGTGCAATAAAACTGTCGATTAGTGCCACTGGCCAGAGACAGAGTAGGTCGGAATGGATTGAAACTTGAAAAATGTTAGCATAACGTTTTTCAAGTTTTCGCATTTTTGTTTTGAAAATGCGCTAGAACAGATCACGAGTTGTTCCTTTCAAGAATTGAGTTGATTTCTTTCCTTTCGTTGTTCTAGAATTATTTTGTAGGTAAGTGAAGGTCTTATTTTACCATTTTTAGCATAAGAGGCAAAAAACCTCATGACACGTCCCCTTTATAAAAGTATGTAAGGGAGACTCGGCTGGCTGGAACCTTGGTCGCCACCCTCCAGAAGGTGGATATCTATGATATAAGTCGTCGCGGATTGCCTGAGAAGACTCACAGTTCGGGGTCCAAAGACAGTCAAGGAAGTTTCTACAATCGTGGACAAAACTTGATAGGAAAACTTCGAATTTTGCGCATATATTTCAATCTACCTTAAAGAAAACACCGGATGGAGAGTAGAAAACCTTCACTCCCCCCTACCCCAACTCAATGTTACTTTGAAGGCCGGACGATGACCCAGCCTTTTTTTCAGCGGCAAAGCAACATCGATGAGGGGGAGGGAGGGGGAGGGGGCTGTGCTGTTGACGTATCATTGTAGCGATCGAATTTGGAGATCGACTAAAAGTTTCTTAATAGTTTTGTCAACGATTGTAGGTTATTCAAATGAATAAGCAAGCTTACCAAAATTGAAGTGACCATCAAAGATATCAAACTAAGCATGAGTGGAACTAGCTTGGGGTGCAGCTCATTATCAGCGATTGTTTCTTTGTCGTTCGGACAGTCTTCATCAGACGCTAATAAATCTTCTTCAACATGGATTTCATGAATTTCATCTTCTTCGATTTCCGGCAAATCATCTTGTAGTTCTTCATCCAAGAATTCACCTTCCCGCTGTAGTTAAAAAACGATTAAAGTTCGTTATAAAACATTGACTTCACAAGAGTGAGGAACACATTGGGCTAGTTTGCACGAAAAGCTCCCAGTGACTTCCGTGAACTTCGAAAAGCTACCACCTTGATGAATACAAACGAATTCATGGTTTATGGTTGAATCAGTTGGGATCAGGAGCCATAATCAGGGATTATGGCTCCTGGTTAGGATTTGTGACACAAGAGACTGCGCAGTAAGGCTGTGCAATGCAAATAGGCCCTTTCCGAGTTGTTGTGAACCTCATTATGAAAACGAGGCTAAGTGCAAAAGCTTTTCATATGAAAATTAGTTTCGTTTGCATATGAATGAAAACTAATTTTCATAATAAAACTTTGCACTTAGCCTCGCTTTCGTAATGAGGTTCACAGCAACTCGGAAATGGTCTATTACATAGAATCACCTTGACACGGAGTAGGTTTTGATTCATTCAAGAAATGAGTTGACAAATGGTGAATAAATTACCTTGAACTTATAGGCATACAGTCTTTTTAGAGTGAGCCCCATCATCTTAGTTATATTCTTTCAAGTTAGAGTATACAGTCAACACTCGCCTTGTGGACACCTCGCTATTAAGGACACCCCGATAATACGGACAGCAGCTTAATCCCCAGCAAAAATAAATTTCAGCCGTTTGACTAAAATAAATTCCTGCTATTACGGCCTCTCGCTTTTAAGGACACTAACTCGCGGTCCCGAGGGTGTCCGCAATAAAAGGAGTTGACTGTAGATGTCAAAAATTCCAAATACATGGACTTAGATACAAACGAACCTCTTTATTACGAAAACCAAGGGGACAGGGATAAGTGTCCGCATTATAGAGGTGTCCGTTTTGGAGAGATAGGCTTTATATGGATTTCGGTCTCTCAGGGACTAAGTGAACTGTCCGTAATAGAGAGGTGTCCGTATTATAGAGGTGTCCGTAAGGAGAGGTTCCACTGTATATTATCTCAGTTGACCGCGTTAAGTCAAAGAGCGAACAATTATTCACCTAAATGAACCAAACTGATTGCAGGACTGACACTACGGCAAAGGGCTTATTTATCTGGACCAATATTTCAACTAGTACCACAAGTCTTCTTAAGGGCCAGAGTTACAATGAGGGAAAGGAAAATTATTTACCTTATAGTACACTCATAAAAATAACTCAATTATGATTAGTCGAGAGCAGTAAAATTAATCCCAAATTGTACTCCGTAGGAGTACCAATTATGTTTCCATGGCAACGGCGCGTACTGCCTGAAACGCTTTTGTCGGAATCACGGTTGCAAAACTCTACAGTATTTTCGTGAATTAAGATTTATTGTCTTTGGATTCGTTGGTGAATTTTATTGGATTTTCGACAAATTGAAGAAAATTGCCTGTTACTAAAACTCAACATCCTATCAAAGGTTTGTGAACATATCGCAAACATTCTACATCTTTCACAATATCCAAGAAATTCGATCCATGTTCAGACGAATACAGTTCCAACCTCGTTCCCAGGCTCTCTCCTCTTTACGTCCCAAGGAACGAGGTTGATACAGTTAAATTTGAAAACGTAACTTTTTTAATCCGCATGAATGTATACAGGGCCTTTTCAAGGAGCGCATTTTTAAAAGATCCATTTTCGGTTGGTGAAAAACACCATTTTAATGTGGACAGAAAACCTAACCAGAACGTACGAGAAATGATGCTTTTCCAAATTTATCCGAATTAGTGTGAAAGTACATGACCGCCGACTCATTGGTTTAAGACATAAACTTTCAGTTACATAGCAATTACCTCAATCATTACAAACAGCACCATTGCCGTTAAAAACTCGTTCGCATCAGCCTTTTGTAGCAAAGCATTTCTCCACCGTTTGAGTGACTCTGCAGAAAAAATAACAACAAACAGCATGAAAGTAATATGAAATCCTCAAAGCAACAAACACGCCTACAAACTTGATAAAACCGTAACCAATTCTTTCGTATCACTAGTTTTGAAACAACAACAACAACAACAACAACAACAACAACAACACGTTATTTGATGTCGCGACAAGGTTATGTACTTTTAAAATTGTTTATCCACAAGTATCAAAAGCTAATCAAGCCTCTGTTTAAAGACATGTCTCATCTGCTTTTAGAAATACTTTGAAAATACAAAGAACGTTTAGCTTTTTAATCCAAAGGGCTACAGTATAGTGCAACTGAGAAGCGAGTGTATTTAAACGTAATAGCTAGCTGTAAGTATGCGAAAACGAGCATTTTTTTTACACGAACGTTCATTATTCTACCGTTTTTACACAAACTCAACAGCCTTAGCTGATTCTAAGAAAAACGAGCAAGAAACAGCAAACGCTATGAGCAACAATGATCGATTTCTCGCACACCATCGGACACACGTGGCTTACCACGCGCGCACTGTTTAAATTTGAAAGCCGTTGCTCATCCCGATTCTTATAAATCTGACGCGACAAGTTCGTACTTTTTCGCCTGAAATGTTTCTTAGATCGGAGTTTTGGTATCTTACTTTTTCTGTTCGTAATCCGCTTACATCAATCTCTTGTTTAACGAAAAGTATAAATGATACGTAAAGGTTTTGGATAGCTATGCATTCAAGCTTATTCTATCTTCTTCTTCTTCTTTCGTTAAAGCAACATCAATTTTTTTAATTCAAATTATTGAATTTAATTTTTGTTGTTTTCTTGCAAAGCTAAAAGAGTGCTGGCATAACACTATGAGCTTTCAGTCCACACACGAGAAGCAGTTATTCTCAAGGATCTTGTATAGACGAGAAACATGTGAAAAAATTAGCATCCAACGAAAGTGTGAAACGTACTTACCACAAAAACCATTGCTAGGATTGGCTTCACATTTTTCGCAAAGCACATAGCTAGCATAGAGTACGCAGATTATAGCAACAAACTTTGCGATTTCATTCATTTAGCACTCAGTTTAAATTTCAAGTGCTTTTTACAAATGCAGTGAAGGTCAAACAGCTGTTTACTGTCTAGATCAAAGCAGTTGTGAGTTACATGATTGTGATGTCACAATTTGTTATGATGACGCAAAGCAGCCAGCGCGCGCGTGTGTAGCGCGCGCTCTTTGTTTACGTCAACAAAAAAGAAGAAAAAGAAACGGAAGATGAAAAAAACCCGGGCCACACACAACAAATGGCAGCTACTAAACGCACGATTTTGGTGCAATTTCTGTCGTTTTTTGGTAGTGCAACTTTTATCGCACTTAAGTTGCAGTTTTAAATCGCCTGCGTACTGTAAACTAGTGGCGATTTCAATGCGGTTTGTTGCCGCGATATCGCAGGGGTTTCGAACAAGTTTGAAACTTGATGCAAACTTGCAGGTCTTATCAGAAAATGTACAACGATATCGCCCTCAAGTCGCACTGAAATCGTAGCTGTTTTATCACGTGTGATTTGAAGTCGCAGCCTTGCGCGGGAAAATTGCAGTGAGGATCGCATGTGTGGAGTGAGATTTTAACCTAGTCAGTAACGGTTGTTGTAACGGTTATTTAAAAGGTTTTCTTAAGTTTGATATTTTGGAAGCTGTTTTCAAAGGCATTAGGCCCGGTTCATACTTTATACGTGCCGAACCCACTAAAAACGTTCTAAAACCTCGCGTCGTACTCTAAAATATCCCAATTCTGATTTAAAAAGTGGCCCTTTTATTGTTTTTTTTTTAAGATTTGCGTTAATCGGCTATTCGAATGTAAAAATTTGCATAAAAAAGTAAATTTTTACTGAATTCAAACGTAGGTTTGTAATTTTTCGCTAATAGAGGGTATATTTTGTCAAACTTTTGCTTTGTTTTGTCAGATATCGCAAATAATGCCTCTTTTGGAATATACTGCCTTCCATCGACAAAAATAAAATGAACATTTGCCTTTTTGGGCATGGAAATTTCCAACGCCAGTTTCGACGCAAAGGCCATGGAAATTTCTCACATCAGTTTTTGATATAAAGGCCATGGAAATTTCCAACGTCATTTTTAGAGAAAGTGCAAAGGGAACATTGAAATTGCATTCTTCTAGATGAAATGCTAAATTCGTTGGAAAACTGGCATGAACCGGCGATGAGCGCGAAAATTTTTCAACGTTACTTTTAAAGCCTTTCAAGACATTTTCTTCCTTTTACAATTTGCCTTTTCTGTACACAAAAAATAGTGCAAAGAAATATAGAACGAATACCTACATAAAATAATTACAAAATTACAAAAATATTTATTTCCTGTTTTTAATTTGCCCGGAATGACGGCAACCCTTTCGCTGAAACAATTTACATGGGCACCTACCCTGGGCGTGCAGTATGTTTCTCTTTGCACGTGCAATCAAGAGCGCATAAAATATTTTCGTGTAATTAGCAGCGATTGGCTTCAGTTTCTAATTCATATTCATGAGTAATTTTGCAAGCATCTCGCGGATTTCTGAATCATCCTTTCGAAACATCGGTTGAACTGTTGGAATTAAAAGCCAAAAATGGTGAAATTTGAAGGCATTAACGAAGGAAAGAAGTTTGCACAAAAGTAGAAGGTAAGCCCTGCTTTGGAAATAATTATTGCCGGCTCATGTTTGTACCTTTTAGATGACTTTTGAAAACACGAGCGCTTGCTTGCTGTTCGCTCAAAGCAGGTTACTTGGAAACTTGTCTATAAAACAGATATTTTGGGCTCACTTCTGCTCTGTAAAATACACTACTACCTTGAAAAATAATACGATTGTTGTGTATCCTTGTTATTTCAGCATTTGAAAGAATGTTGAGACTGTTCTCGATCCTTAGTCAAAATTGACGCTGTTTACCATGCCATTAACCATGAAACCATTGATGCGCGCAAAATTTGCAAATCGTTAACATACATGAGATATTCATTTCTAAATGCTATTGCTAACTTAGGTAATAAAATAAAATAGGATAGGGAAATAAGAACGAGCATTGTATCTGTAGCGATAACATTTCGTGAAAGCGGTTCTAAATGTATATAGCTATCAATTGTTTGCTTGTTTTTAGCAATTGCAATTGCTCTTGCAACTTAATTGAAATTGAATGTTGATGCGATAATCTGCTTTTTCAGATATATTTGTCAGTAAATTTATAAAGTAGTCAAAGTGGAAATATGACGACGGGATCATATGGCAGTCTGGAATCACTGAATAAAGACGAAAGAGCAAAGGTGAGAAATTTCAAACTATCACACGATAGAAATCTCGAGCTCAATCTAATTGTTAAAAAGAAAAATGCTAATAAAGAATACCAAATGGTAACATGTTTGTAACCCATTTAGTCTGGGTCGTGGGGTTGGGGAAGGGAGAGAATAGAAAGTCTCTGCATGCAATGAATTAAAAAACTGGGAATCTTTTTTAAAATCCAAGATTTGATCTAGTGTTTACATGACATTGTTAACAGAATCAATCAATCAATCAATCAATCAATCAATCAATCAATCAATCAATCAATCAATTTTATTTCTTCATTTCAAAGTTATTACATGAAGTATCATAGATTAAATTATTCTTGGGCAGGAGCTCTCAGCAAACCCTTTGGTGCTTTACGAGGAGAGGCCATGATCAAGTTCTTTAATGACATAGTTTTTTTAGAATCTGCACCCAACCCACTCTCCCCTCCCCCCTATCAACTCTGAGAAACGGAAATAGCCTCATAACGCACGTTCTGCAGAATAATTGATTTGGGAACTTTTACTTTTCAGTGAATTAAGTACAGAAATATGACGACAGAGTCAGATGGATGGATCTGAAATTAGTCAACGTGGAGGAGAGATCTCAAATTAAGGTAAAAGACTTTCATATCATACAATAAGTTTCTGCTGAAAATGGTGGCTAGTGTAGGCTGCGCCGCAGACGGAATTAACCACCAGAAAATACCGTCTCCAAATTAGCATCCAAATCCTTGTTCTAGAGCCCCATTGTTCAATTGGTCTGCTTATAGCCAATTAGATTGAAGGGGATTTGGAAAATGACTTCCAGTATTTCGTTCCCTTTGTAGTTTTTGTTTGTTATATTTCTAGACAGTGTATTCGAATGAGTTTTACCGTGCATAAATAAAGTTATTCAATTCAATTCAAAGACGGCTAGCACTGACTGAATCTCTTCATATCAACGGGATTTAGAAATTCATTAATCTCAAAAAGGTTTTCAATTGAGTGAAGTTTTGAACTAAACTTGAACACGTTTTTCAAATCTTTCAACACACAACTAACTGAAACATAGTGCCAATGGATTGTGCATCACAAATGTGTCACTTTTACATTTACTGTAATTCGCATAATAATGTCTGCACATTGGAGAGCAAGTTTTTGCATAGGAGTACTAAATGATTCAGTAGTCTGCTAGTGTTTTGAAACATTGATTCTGTGTTCTCTAACAGGGTAAATGGTGATTGTGATGGGTTTAACAGAGGAGGAGTGGGGGTATTAAAATATCCGACCCCAAAAAGGGACCCTAAAAGAGCTTTGCGGTAGACGGCTTGCCTATGTTTTTCGTGTCGAATACAGTTCAGATGAGAGTCGAATTATTTAACCCGCACTCGGTTCGATTTTTTGCTGGTGATCTCTCAAAGTGACAGTTTTTTCTTGTTGATTGTGTGGTTATTGGGTTGATGAAATGCAATTTTGGAAGTATTTCTCTGGGGGCTGCGACTGAAATCGGAGATCTTCAGTTGGGCCTTCTTTTATTGAGATCACTCATAAAGATAAACCATCTGCGGCAGAATCATGAAGTTGGTTATTTGTATTTCCAGGAGCGCTTATCAGAAGGGAATTGAAAGACGAAATAAGAGGAAAGAATCTAAGAAAACAAGCTGGTATTGCTGGATAAGAAAGAAACAGTGCGGCAAAGGTAAGAACTTGTAAAACTGTTCAATAACTTACTTTGAAGTGAGCTGTGTCATAAAGATTTATTTAACCTTGTTGGGTATAAAGTTTTCTGATGTTAAAACTGTTTATTTTCTGTCGAAAAAAAATGCACGAGATCATGATCACCAACTGGGAAAACATATCAAGTGATTTTCTCAAAGGGAGAACGAAGCATGGTCACTTTTTGGCAATTTTTCACAAACGTCATTCTTGAAAAAAAGTTGGACGTCCGTGGCCAAAGACAATTACTCGCACCCATTTCAGAATACTAATAGGATAATTTGCGATGCTGTTTTTCAATATTTTAGAGATTTTAAGCTTTTAAAAGAATCAGAAAACCAGGTGACAGAGCTCCTCCAAAAAATGGTCGCTGGCTGTGAATTTTCAGTGTCAACGGACTGTTAATTGTTTTCAATAAAATTGATTTCACAATTGTGTAAATCGAATAACGAGCATGGCGAACATCGGAGATGAGCTTGCTGCACTTGAATTTGGGACACGTTAATCACTATTTGATAAACGGCAGTCAAGGCACTGAATCATTTGCTATCACCTTGAACAAAACTTGATAGTCTAATCATACATAGCTGCTCATTTATGCTATTCAGTTTCAACTTTCTAATTTGTGTCACTTTCTGTTTTTTTGTGTGTGTACAGTAGCAGTTTTAAAGTGCCCCTAACCCTACAATTTGTTTTCTTGTGGTAGTTTTCCATATCTTTCAAGAACTCATTTTCGAAAAAAATTTTGAGAAATATTGAATCCTTTTTATTTTACGAGCGCTAAAAGTTACTGAAATTTTTAAATTTTTGCGCCCTTTAAGCCCCGCTGGACAAATTTTTCTCTCGTGGGCTCATTAGGAACGAGCCAATGAGAAGCGTCCGATATTTAACACTGTGACGTAAGAAAAGGACACCAGAAGGATTCAGGAGGAATCTTATGAGGGGTATCGAATGGTCTTTGCGAGCATGCGACCACTGTGTTTATTTTTGCGAGCACGAGCTGTTGTCAAATTTTTCTTGCGAGCAGCGAGCACTTTAGAAAATACAGATGGCGAGCAGCGAGCACTTTAGAAAAATAGAGATAGCGAGCAGCGAGCACTTCGAGTACTTCGTAAATTTTCCGCGAGCTGGAATCTCTCTTTTATTAATAGGATTAACGAAATCTCGAGCAATCGAGTACATGTTAACGAGAGTGCGAGCATGCGAGCAGTTGCAAAAATTTTGCGAGCACGAGCAAGCGAGCACCCGTTTAATTTTTGCGAGCAATTCGAGCAAAGGCCAATTTTTGCGAGCACTTTTAAATTGAATGGGACCATTCGACACCCCTCTTATGCATGCTGATTCCTTTCTCTACATTTCGAGAGCTGCTGCATCCAAAAACCACACATTTTCCAACCATTTTCTCTGTTTACAATTGAAGCATTACCGCGAATCTTCGGATATTTTTGCACGATGTCCTTTTCTTACGTCACGCTCCATATTTGGCCGAGTGGGGGACTAATGCGAACGATAGGTGAAAATATCGACAAGACTGCCTTCACTTCTAGCGCTCGTAAAAAAAAAAGGATTCAATATTTCTCAAAAATTTTTTCGAAAATGAGTTCTTGAAAGATATGGAAATCTACCAAAAGAAAACAAATTGAAGGGTTAGGGGCACTTTAATCTTGCAAATATTTTGACGTGAAGTATACTTTGGCAATATTTCATTAATTTCATATAATGCTGGTTTAATTGAAGTGATTCTTTGACAATCGACAAATCCAAGATGGAGGATTCAATATCGTGGCTATAGAAATAAATGATGTAATTTTAAGCGATAGATGAGCACCTAGCCTTATCTCGTAGGGGACACAATTAGCTATCTGTTGATCGTAAAACGTGGTTAAATTATCTGGAGGACGTTCAATCTATCCCCTCCCTTGCACCCCCCGTGGTGGTTGTTTGTTTTGAGCGTTTAATTTTTGGGGGGCGGGTGAGAGGGGGGAGGGGGAGCATTTTTCGGACATGCATTCCGTGCCGGTAATTTTTTACCAGTCTTCTAACTACTGCAACGTAGCGAAAGTCAATTTTACAATAAATGTAACGGGTATCTCGCCTTAGAATTACCTTACAGTGTACAATGACAGGTTTTAAAATAAGAACAAGTTTATAACACACTCAATCATTAAAAATCAGTTTTCATGAGATTAACAGAAAATTTCCCAGGCTTGAAAACAGCGAGGAATAGATATTAAGAAGAACAATGGTTGCATGAAAAATGCACATTTCGATTGATGGATGTATGTACTTAAGGATTTGCCATATTCCGGTCAGGTTATGTTTTTTACTTCCTGAGTCTGGGGAGGGAGGTGGGCAGTGTCCGGCATTTGTAAGTTCAAAAGCTTGAAAGCTGCAATGAAACTCGGAGGGCATATAGTATTGCCATAACTGTTCGCTTTGGAGTCCGCAAAATGGAAGTGTAATGTCTTTTGACGACATCTTGCATTGTTTGATTTTCCAAAACATCAGAAAATTAAACCGCTATGGGCTAACTGAATTGTATTGCAATGTAACGGCAACAACAGCACCCGACAAGTTTTTCACCAAAAGGTAAAAACTCCAAATTTCGAAAAACATGGCTGACAAAACATATGTAAAGTTTAGTAAAAGTCACAAAGTTTGATGTTCTTTCCTTTGTTATTAAAAATGTTAGGCATGCCATACTGTTAAAATTCAACAAGCAGGCTGGCACTCGGGGGGGGGGGGGGGGACGTATCGACTATGCAATACTTAAATATAAATGCCTAAAAACTATAAAACATGTACATTCTGTGACTCGGTCAGTTCATCCACGATCTTTTTATTCAGAAATATGAGACTGAATTTTTGAAATGGTTTTTGTTACTTAAAAACGACTTTTAAGCAGGATATACTCAGGCAGCGGAGTTATAAATACGATTGGGGCGAGTCACTATATGGAATTTAGAGTCACCATGATATAGACAAATAAAACAGCAACATGCATTATCTCGTTACTGTACACCGCAAGTTTATTATGTTTAGTTAATATGTTTAGTTGGGAGAATCAAGGCCCTTTATTCTTTACCGATAATTTTCTTTTTTCTCATTACCTGCTTCTGTTATTTAATGATATCGTGAGGAGAAATTACAAGCTGGTCCCAATTGGTGCTTAAAGGATTGAGGGGGATAAAGTCACTTTTCCCATACAAATCTCTTGAAATTTGTAAGATCCACATGTTTCTTAGGACTGGAAACTCAAAATGCCCACAATTTCGGGTATAGCATCTTTTTAACGCCTTTTAAAACCTGGTATAATTGATCTATTGAAATTCTGATACAAAAAGAATTAAAGCCATGACCATTTTCGATACTCAAAGCACGATTAGGCTTGTCATTACGTAACGTTGAAATCGCTGACAGAGAACAATTCTATGCGCGTAATTAGTGTTGCAGCGGCCAGCCTCTTTTTTCACTCCTGGCCGATGCTTAGTTTGTCCGTCTGATGTCTGAAAAAGCAAAACGAAATAGTGTAATTATCACGTTCAGTTTGATGGGCGCAGCGTTTTGTAAAAACAATTGGTGCTAGCGTAGAAATTATGCGAATAAAAACATTTGAAGACATAATTATTGCAGAAAAATGAGTTGCCGAGATTCTTGTACCGTCTCATCGTAGACTGCGTGCATTTCAACAAGACGGAAAATAAACATCTTACTTACATAGCGTAGGTGATATATAATTCTCTGCTAGCAGAGTGTATTATTCCAATAACCTTGTCATTGTCTTGATGCACCAGTTAATTCTTCCAACAAATAAGGAGAAACATGTTTGGCATTCATTTATGAGAATATATTGAGCACGTGTAAACGGTCTGGTTAACCCTATCCAGACCGGGCTTTTTTTTGTCTTCTGGGGCCTGGTGGGGTGGGGCTGATTGGGCCCCTCCACCATAACTTCACAAGTATAAAAGCTATGATAGTTAGGCTTAGGGGATAGAAAGTACGTCTAAAGATGTCTCCTTTGAGGTCTGCATCGCAAAGTGAGGACGTCTCATCACATGATAATTATGTCATGATTGCCAAATCACGGCCATCTTGGATCCGCCATCTTGGATTTCTGGATTTTCCCAAAACTTTAAGAAAGCGCCAAAACCAATAAAGGAACACTGATATGAGCTAGAAAGCTAAATGTTACGGGTAGAAAAGTGATTTTCCTTCATTTTAAAAAGGGATGTTTTATTTTCTGAAAAAACCGCCTGTCAAAAATTGGTTGCCATGGTAATATAAAAGTCAATTAAGTCAATTAACACTAACAAACCACATCAAATTTATTCCAGATAAATTTAGGAAAAAGTCCTGAAGTTTCAGGGCGTTTGCTCAAATATTAAAAGCGGTATTCGGGTTCAAAATCGCCGCAGGCCCCATCCCCCCCTCCCCCGCCCGCCCGGCTTAAGTAGGTTAGTTGTATAGTTGTGTAACTTGCCATTAATGTCAAGTTCCTTTTCTTTCAGCTCTCCAATCTTCATCAGTAGCACAATCCCTGGAAGAAAGGAAGCCTATCAAAGAACAAAATAAGGACTGAACATTGGTGAATGTTTGAGACAATTTTGAGGTAGGAAATTTACTTTTGTTAGCATTAAGTCGTAACGGAAAAAAGTTAAAGTTCCAGTACAAATGGTTGCTCGGTACACTTCGAGTTGAAAATGAAATAACTTGAACCGATTACACAAAAATGTTTTTGAACGACAACTTTCCGCCCAAAAATAATGAAATTTATATATGTTATTTCGCAGATCGTGCACAAATATTGCCGAAACATGTTTGCAATCGTTTTGGTGTTTTTCTTCAATGAACCGGGACATTACTCAATAGTTTCTGTACTGAAAAGTGAGTTCCTTCTTACAACATGTGCAATAGTCTGTTTTACTGGAGCAAGGAACTGCATGAAAGGAGCAGACAAAATCAGTGAACGATTAAAAATCTCAATGCGTTTTTCTTTTCAAGGATTCGCAATTTTAGGCTTGCCTTCAAGGAGACCAAAATTCGGAGACCTGTCGATCTTTACGATTTCCTTGCAAATAAACAGTTTAAAATTTCACACTCAGTGCAATTCATTCCAATATAATGGAAAATTGTATAGAAAGAACATTAATTTTTTAATTTGGATTTCTGCCAAAATTTTAAAGCACCAATGTAAAGAAAAATCGGGTCGTTTGAAATTTAAATTTTACAGCCAACTGAGACGCACGTGCAGATGTAAAAATTCAGGAGAAAAATGTCAATCCTGTATCGTTCATTAATAATTTGTTTAGGATTTTGGAAATTTGCAGTCCCTTATCAAGTCATAGAAAAGCTAGTAGTTTCTACAAGTTTGTGAATTTGTCTGTTGAAAAATTATGCTGATATAATCTGAGAAGACACGGCTTTTTTGGAAGACGTGACAGTGACAATGAATCGTTAATTAGTCATTTATTATTAATTAGTCCTTGCCCCTTGAGTGCCAGTTTGTAACCATGACAGCAAGGTCGTGAACGCGTGCAAATTGTTCATAATAACAAGCAATTTCACAAACAGCCATAGCTGGAAGAAAACTTACTTGCGATCTATTTTCATAGAACTCAAGGATCGCTGTTTCGTTCCTAATTTTACTGAAGCAAAATTCAAATTGGGTTTAGGAAAATTTCTACGAAAAAAGATTGATTGTCAGCGTTTCCTTTTTGTAAACATCTTATGAATTTCACAGTGTGCAAAACAAATAATTTAAGCTGTCATACACTTTTGTTACATGATTGTTGTTGACTTGGGTATAATTAATGTAGAGTCTCCTGTCTTTTAGTTGTTAATCTCAATTTCGATTAAACGCAAGACGAAGAGCAAGAAGAAAGCGCTAGCAAGCATGGGAGGAACACAAGCTTACAATTGAACACAAGAGAGAATGAACGTCGAGGAATTTTCTGGACGCGTTAAAGGTAGAAGATGTAACTTTAATGAACATTTAGCTCGATCAGCGCTTAACATGAAGTTCCAGTTTAAAAATTCGAAGAAAAACCTCAAGAAGTGAAATTGACGTTAAAGCTTTAATAACAAAATTCAACAAACAAACAAACTGAATTTTATTTTTTTAACTAAATTTCCACTAAAAACGCTGAGATTTTATATTTTAATTACTCGGTTGCTAAAACGTTTTTGGTCGCATAGAAATTGGATGGAGACACGTTTGGCTTGAAGATGTTTACATTTCAGACCGAGTAATGAGTTTAAAAAATGCTATTATATATATTTCTAGTTTGGAACTTCTTGTTTACAATGTCTGTTCAATACTGGAACGAAACACGTATTCGGGATTCACTAATAAGTGCACGATACAAAATCCCACACTAGTACAGCGGAGGATTCCTTGTTTGTTACAAACGTCCTTACTTTTGGCGAAAACTCTAGCTAGAATCCTCTCTAAATGATTGCTTGTAGGTTTAAGGTGCAAAATTTTTGCTCGAAAACATGGAGCTTCCAATGATTATTTTAAGTGAAAAATGCCGAGAACACGATTGAAATTCATTTCCTTGAAATCTTTAGGAATATTTCAAATCTAAGCTCCGTTATCAGATTTAATTAAATACTTAAGGGTACTTTTGAAGACGTTCCAAAATACTTTTAGCAGAAAATTGCGAGCTTGTATCGTGCACTTATCTCGTTCTTCGGATTTTTTTTTCTAGTCATTCATATACATATTCGTTTTTTTTCCATTTTCAAAGAGTGCGAACATAGTTTCAATGCTGCCTTTGTGTGGAAATCAAAGTCTTGGTACCCATTTGGCTGTAAATTTTACCAAGAAATTCTCTAAAAATACAAAAAATTGCAGTGTAAAATCTTCTATTTAGTTCTTTCAGTTGAAAACTTGAAATTCTTTTCATTGAATTTCCACACAAAATCAATTCGCACCATGTTTCTACTCTTGAAAACAGCTTACAAATTTTGTGAATGTTAGAAAGTGAAAGCTAGTTTGCCAGTATTGTACTTCAAAGATAATTCATTTATTCTTGAACGAAAGTTAAACCGAATAAGTGCATTTAGACTAATATTTAGGCAATAAATGCAAGGAAACGGTGGTTTGTTTCAGTAATATTTCGAGATATTACTGAAACAAACCACCGTTTCCTTGCATTTATTGCCTAAATATTAGTCTAAATGCACTTATTCGGTTTAACTTTCCTTCTATTTCTCCTGAAATTATCTGCCGGTAATGGTTTCATTTATTCTTGAAGTTTTCATTGTCAAAAAAAACTTAGCTGCAGTCAATATTTTCCAGTGTTTTCCGTTTTGACTTCAGAATATCAAAAAAATAGCTTATTTACTACTTTCACTACTTTATTTTGTGATATACATCAATTAGTCAATAAAGAATTAAAAACTTAACTATTTCATTGTTCAACTTTATTTGTCTTGTATCCATTACAATAATAAAAGGGAAAACTCGCGCTCTTAAAAGGGGCCTGATAACTAGTCATTTTGTTATTGTTAATGGCTGTAAAGCAGACCAACAAGCTAATATTCCGTATCGGGACAGAAAAAGGTGGAGATAGTATGTAAAAAGGGAAAAAGTCAATAAAACAAAAAATCACCAACAGAGTACTGGGCTAGTTTTTGATTCTGGAATAAGGAAACCACAAAATGTATGCCAACGTTTTCAATATTAATTATGCATGCTGACATAATGTTATTAATTATGCATTCACGACGTCACTATCAATATACACTCATTAATATTCATTGGCATTAGACTCAGATTCAGATTTGTAATTAAACCAGATTCTGAATCCCAATCCGATTCTGAGTGTTGTTGTACCTATAGGTGTCCTTAAAATCGAATTCGGATTCAGAATCGGTTTTATTTTTTCGAATCTGAATCTGAGTCTAATGCCAATGAATATTAATGAGATGATGACGTCATGCATGTATAACTAATGATGGCGACGTCATGTATGCATAATTAATAAGATGATGTCAGCATTCATAACTAATCTTGATATATGCATACATTTTGTTCTTAATTTATTCCAACTCTTTTTAATTTGATTTTTTTCATATATTTTTTCACATTTATTATTTAAGATCTGACCCAAAGACTCCATTAAAAAAGCAATGCAATTTTTATTGACAGCAAAATACGTTACAATTTTCTTCAGACAAAATTCGACATTACACTGTTATATTCTTAGCCATTCAATAGACCTTTATCATACAGCGGCCATGTTGAGTCTTGGGAGAATTAAAAGCTGTTTCTGCACAGCAAGCCTCACACTGAATTCAGGTCTGGCCGAGGATTGCCGCGCGAAAACAAAGCTTTTTAGACTCAACTTGGCCGCCGAGTGATAAAGGTCTATTTCTAACACAAAATGTTCTAGATAAAAAAATAGTCCAAAAATTACAGTGTATAATATTAGGATGTAACATTAGTCAAAAACCATAGTGTATAGATTTTGGATAAAAACTAGGCCAAAAAGTCGAGGCGGCAGTATTAAGATGAAAATTGGGCCAAAAAGCAGACGGAATAGCATTAGGATAAAAAATGGTTCAAAAACCAATAGGATAGTGAATAGCATCAGGGTGAAAATTACACTTAAAACAAGAGTGTATAGTATTAGGATATTAGGATAAAAAATTAGACCAAAACCCAGTGTAAAGTATTAGGATGAAATTAGGACAACAATCAGAATTTTTAATCCTGATACTATACACTGTTGTTTGGCCTTATCTTCATCCTAATACTGTACACTCTAGTTTTCAGCCTTATGTCTAACCTAATACTACACACTCTAGTTTTTAGGCCTAGTTTTCATCATAATTCTATATCACACTAGTTTTCGGGCTGATTGTCATCCTAATACTATATACTATGATTCTTACACTAATTTTCATCCTATTACTGTACACTCAGTTTCTTAGGCTTATTTTCACTAGTTTTTGGACTAATTTCCATCCTAAAACTACGCACAAGACGATGGATTATGGCCTAATTGTCATCCTAATACTATAGACTATGAATTTTGCCCTAATTTTCATCGTAATGCTATAGACTATCTCTTTTACTTTTTTTGCCTAGGAGAGGTTGCCAAGAAGAAAAAAAGTCTTGCGCTTTTAACACGGGTCGAGTACAAAATCAAAAATATCTTGACTTTTGAGGGGCTAAATCCGGCTAAAACCTGCACAGATTTTTACCGCCAAAAGACTTCGATTTTTTTGACTCAGTGCTAGAATACCCCCATCGAAAGCACAGCACTTTTTTTCTTTTTAGCAATCAAAATATACAAAAATATTGAAAGGAAATAATAGCCTACAGTTGTCTAGTTTTCAAGCCCCCTTTAAAAGTGCGAATAGAAAGAAAAAAAGTTCTGAGCTTTTAACACGGGTCTGACTTAATTATCTTTACGTTTGAAGGGCTAAATTCGTTTAAAACCTGTGCGGATTTTCCCTACCAAAAGACTTAGAATTTTTTGACTCAGTACTAGAATACCCGATCAAAAGCGCAGCTCCTTTTCTCATTTCTATGCAATAAGACTTCAACAAAACATTTAAAATAAAATAGCCCACTAATGACTAGTTTTCAAACCCCTTTTTAAAAGCGCGTTTTGCTTTAACTCATTTCAAAAGCGAAGAGCTGATAGATATTCTGGATTGAAAGAAGTATCCCCCAATTTTTAATACTCAAATACTTAGAATTTGGCATTAAAACCTTAAAACGCGACGCTCTTTGATATGGTACTGATTAACTTTTTCTCAATTTAAAACTGCCATCATTAGAAACCATGAAAAACGCGCTTTTTGGAGCAAAGTTACATGTTTCAGGGCCCGGTTTTACTCAAAATAAAGCTGATGTACAATCCGACAATTTTTGACACAAATTGAAATGTTTGCGTGGGAAAAACTGTCGAAATTCCATGGCAGATAATTTCTGTAAAAAAACCATTAAGACTAAGATAAAAATTTATTCTGACGATAGTTGAAATTTTGCTGGCTGAACACATTTTTACTTTTCGTTTCATGTTTTTGTAAATATTTGCCACCAACATCAATTTGTGACAGCCTGATGCATAACAATATAAACCACGATAGTACTCTTTCAACCTAATCTCCATCACTTAGAATTTAGACTAGAAGGAATCTATATACTACACACTGATTTCAAGTTTTCAAATCATAAATTTTCAGATTTCAAATTTTAAAATAATTTTTTGTTGTCGGATTTTGCTTTTTTAATTTTTTGATTTCTTACAGCTTTCATTCCAGTTTCAAAATAGTGGCGGATTGTACAGAGCAAAGGTCTAACCTGGACCAGCATTAACCGTCTTTAAAGCACAGCCTTACCATTCACTTTGTGTGGTCACCTGTGCTTTTAAATGGTGGAGTCGGTTAATAATGTGGAAAAGTTTAATTTGTCCTTTTTTCAAAAAGTTGAATTAAAACAAAAACGCTCAAAATATTAACACGGTGTCGAACTTTGTTGATTCGAAGATTTGGAGAGTAGTTTTACAACGTTAATTTTTTCAAAAGCAAACATAATGGTTATACTTTTGAGCGTTTTCATTTGTGAGATTTGTTACAAAGCCCTAAGTATCGCCTTTAGAAACCGTTAATTTTATAACTGACGCAGTAATTTTAAACACAGTCAACCAAAGAAGCAGAGGATGGCAAACCTGTGGTTCAGTTAACCCGGCGGACCCTTTAGTTACATACCCTAATGGCTTTCACCCAAATGATAAAAATTTCGTCCAAACGTCACCATATCTTGATCAGACATCGCAGCTCATAGTATATAAGGGCCTCGAAAGAGTGCAAACTGTTCCGTACTAATGGAGATAGATTCCAGAAAATCTTCGTTTCTGTCCTAACAAATTACGAATGCCTTTGTCTCATCTTAATCTTTAGTTATCCTGTATTTTTCTGCTGTCGTGTGTGAACATATTTACATTTTCTCTCTCATCAGTTTGTTCCAGTTTCTTAGTCGCTTTTAATCGTTGTTTCTCTACAGTTTGTCGTCGTTTCAATGTACTTAAGTCATATTTTGCTAGCTTTCCAGTAGTTTTGAGCCAATGTTCCATGTTCTGATGTCAGCAGTTATTTATATCGATAAGTTTTCGGTCCGTTTTCACTGTTGTTTTCCTTTTTTTCTCCACAGTTTTGATCTTCATTCGCTATATTAGTTTGTTCATTTTTCCTTTGTAATTGTCTTTTTGCTTTTACAAAATGTTTGAATAAATTAAATTTCTTTTCGTCTCCCATCCATTGTTTAATTTGCTGTCCTTTTCTTTATCAGGTTTTATAATTATTTGGTCGTTGTTTTCCTTTTTGCTGTTTGGTATATTTTTCATCATGTTTCTGCGTAGCTTTTATTCCTTTTTACTTGTAATGAATTGCTTGTGATCCCTTATAGTTCTGGTTTTCCTACTTGATTTGTTTCTGATCTCCTTTAAACTTTCCTGTTTTCCTGGAATGTTTTCCTTTTTCATCTTTTTTCGTGTTTGTTTTTCTCTAACATTTAAAGATGATTTTGTTTTTCAGTTCCTCTTTTGTCGTTCTTTCTTTATTTCTCGTTAGGCATTTCCTCCTTTTTTCTGTTTCATCTGCTTTATATTTTATCCATATTTGGCTCTATATTTCTGTTCCATTTTCCCTTTATTTTTTGTTTTGTTCAGCTCTTTTCTTCACTCCAGCTAATATCTCATTCTTTTTTGGTTATTTTTTGTCTTAATTATTTTTCCTAACTTTTTCATTTTTGTTTTTTTCTCCATCATGATTATGTTCCTGTTTTTCTGTGGATGAATGTATTTCAATACAGTTTTTGAGCGAACATACCTGACTTTTTTAACTAGTTATTAAGTAGTCTTGTACGATACCGATCGATGAGAAATTTACACCAGTTATTGCTTTTGAATCGAAGTTTTTCAGGATTGAAATTTTGGGAAAACCGATATTACTATAAACAAAATCCTCGAAATCAATAAATTGTACATTTCGCGTCATTCAGATTTATATTAGAAACCATGGTATATGACAAATGAAATGGACAAGAATAAATGCTGCATTTCAAATATATTGCTAAATCATTTCAAAACTGAGCATTGTTGTGGTTATAGTGAATGGACCGTAAAATAAACACTGCTTTGAAGTCATCTCTTGAAGCCACCAAACTTTTATTGCTTGTCTCTGATGGGCGATCCTGAGAACGAGCTTTATCTTTGAGATCGCAGGCATTTAATTTTCTTGTAATTTTACATTTATGCTTCTTTTTTTACCCTATCTTGACCGGGTGAGGGGTGGACTCTACCCGCGGCGACTTTGGAGCTGAATAACGTTTTTAATATTTAACCAAACGGCTTGAAACTTCAGACCTTTTCCTGAAATTTACTGGAAACAATTTTATGTCTTCTGTTAGTGTTCATTGACTTTGATGTTGCCGTGGCAACCAATGTTTGACAGGCCGTTTCTTCAGAAAATAAAAAATCCCTTTTTTAACTTGAAGAAAAAGGACTTTTTTTCTGTAGCTTTTATGTTTTTAGCCGATATCACTGTTCTTTTATCTGTTCTGAATATCCTTCGTTCAATTTCGGCGCTTTCCTCTAGTTTTGGGGAAATCTAGAAAACCAACATGGTGGAAACAAAATGGCCGCCATTTGACAATCATGATGTCATAACAACGTCATATAAAGTCATCACTTCTCGTTGCGAGCCTCAAAGGAAACATCTTAAGGCATAATTTGTCTCCACCAAGTCTCATTGTCCTGTCATACTTGCCAACTATTTGTAGAGGAGGGGGGGGGGGGGGGGGGAAATCCGCACCCCCCCCGCCCCCAGAAGACAAAGAAAGCCGGGTCTAGATAAGGTTATAAATCTCCGCAGAAACGCAAGCTTGTTGATGTGAACAACTTCACTCCAAATTTTCCCTGAAATTTCAGGAACATCTTTGAATTTAACGATGAAGTCCACGCATGAACCAACCTGTTGACGTTACAAACTCGTAGATTCAAATCATTGTAACATCGATTTTACCAAAAAATCAATCCTGACAAACTTCAATCCAAAAACCAATAACTGGTGTAAATTTCACATCGGTCGATGTCAGAGAAGACCACACAATGGCCAGTTAAAAAAGAGGTATATGGTCGCACAAAAACTGTATCGAACCAATCTTGCTTTCCGCTTGTTATTGTTTTTTCATCGATGCTTCTGTTTTCCTGTCGGTTTTTGTTGCATCTTTATTTTTGTACGATCTATGATCTTATTTTTAATTTTTTTCTCGTCCATTTTTTTGTTGATGTTATGCTTTTGTTTCTAACCAGTTTTTCTCCATAATTCTTCTGTCGTTTTCTGTCATTTTTAGCTATAGTTTTTTCTTTGCCATATTTCTTGAATTTTTTTTTACATTTCTGCCCCTTTTCAGTCTCTTACGTTGTTTACTCATCTTTTGTCTGATACAATCTTCTCGTTACTCTATAGTTTCCCTCTTGTCTTGTGTTAATACTGTTTTGCCTTTTCAATAGCTTTGCATTTTGTATTTTTCTCTGGCAAATCTTATTAGTTATTCACTGTTGTGTTGTATTTTCCTCTTGTTCCTCCAGCGTTTTTCTTTTGGCCTTTCTGACTTATTTTTCCTATCTCGTTTCCTGCCTTTGTCGCGTTGTCGTCATGTTTTACTATGTTTCTCTGGAGTTATAATTTTCTCGCTTCTTCTCCTCGGCCATGTTTGTTGGTAGATGCATGTCAATGTAACAGTTTTCTTTTTTCTCTGCCATGTTTTGTTTTCCTTCTCAATTATCACGTCTATTCGCGTTCGGGTTTCTCTGTCAAGTTTATGAATATCTTTTCTCTGTTTCTTTTTTGGTCATGTGTTAATGTTGTTTCTCTATATTTCCTAACATGTAAATGAATTGTTTTTGTTGAGTTACTGTCATAGAGCGGTTTTCAATAAATTTTCATAAAATAGTTGCTCTAACCAATCACAACAAACGTAAACAGCGCAATGAACCAATCAGAATTCAAAGACAATACATGTAGCCGGTGGCAAGCGCGCTAGCGCGGGAAAACGCGTGCGAGCGAGGCACAATTGGCTTGGGTTTGGATGAGAAAGTAGTAGGAATTTTGCCAACCAATCACATATCGAAAAATCGTCGCGGGAATGAAAGGCATTAGGGTGACCATTTGTAAACACATATTTATTTTATAAAATCTTAGAAGAAGGTCTGATTGCGTTTCAACAAGTACTTCATAAGTACAAGATGATAAAGAAGAACTTAGGAACGAGCAATCTTTCAAGAAATCACGAATTTTTAACAGAACGCGTCCAAATTTTCTCTAAAAAACTGATCCCTTAACTCATGTAAGAAGGGTGTGAACAGTTTGTAGATGGAAGCTGCTAAGCATTCTCTGTGGTGCTATTTATTATGCGGTAAACGGCGGTTCTATATTTCAAGTCTGTGGATAAAATCGTAACGCGTCACCATTAAAATCAAAGCCACCGAGCAGTTATTTCCTTTGTTACTCAGTTTGATATGCTGTACAAGGTGCTTCAAATTTCCGTAAGTGTGACAATTCAAATCAAAGCTACTGAGCAGTACTTTCCTGTAGTGCTGTTTATTGTGCTGTACAAGGTGGTTTTTACCTTTTAGTTTTTGGATAGAATTCTAAAATCTGGGCTCTCACCAAAGCTGAGTAGCTCCTCGCGGCGTGGTGCTATTTAAATTATTATGTACAAGGTTTTGAGTCTGTGTATAAAATCCTAAAGTGGTCCTGTTTATTTTTCAATATAAGGTGGTCAAACTTTAATTGGGTCTGTGTATGAAATTCTAATGTGTGGCCATTCAGGTGAAAGGTACTACTGAGCAGTATTTCCATGTTCTACTAATTTTGATGCTGCACAAGCTGGTTCTAACGTTTGAGTCTGTAGATGAAATCATCCTAAGGTGTGACAAATCAAATGGAAGCTACTGAGTAGTCTGTGAACTGGATTCCTTTCTTGCGACTGAAGTCCGTTAGATGATTGTGTTTGTTTCGTGCGTTTTAAAAGGTAGCTGTCCTTACTAGTACACATTATTAGTTTCGAAATTCGACTCTCTCCGACCACGAGAAAGCTCGTCTGATAAATAGGCCGAATTTTTTCCGATTACCCACAACTGAGAATACCCAACCAGACCTTCTTATAAAGGAAGCCATAAATCCCTAGGTTCAGTTGTTCAAAGCGCGGTTGCAACTAATCTAGGATTATTTTTTACGCCTAATTAAAATTCGCAGACTAAATTCCCCTCCCTTCTTTATTTGCTACAACGGGTTGTTTAAAGCTTAAATTTGCAATGCAGAATGCTTCAAATTTGAATGACCTTAAACTTAAATTTTGGTCAGCGAATTGTGCAAAACAATTTTGCATAAGCGATAGTCCTAGATTGGCATTAATCGACTTTCGAACAACTGAGGTTTGGACCGTAGCGAGTTACACAAATTTATCGCCGAAAATGACCAATTTCGCCAAACAAAATCCCAGTCTAACGTTTATTGTCCATGTTACGCTATGCCGGCGATAGATTAAATGTAATTCGTCTCTAAATGTTAAGTTTATCAAGCTAGAGAAGTCAACGTTAACGATTAACCTTGATCCCAAGAAACGTGACCACTCCTGCGTTCGTAATCTGCAGTCCAATCCACCCATAATACACACCTTCATTCCTTTGACACTTCCAAGACTTCTCTGATTGTTCTGCTAAAAGCAATGAAAAACGAAAAATACCACTAGGAAAATAAGATTTGAACAGCTGTTGATGTTGCCTTGAAGACCCAATATTGCAGTTACAACTTGATAGTTTCAGCTGGATTCTTATTTACACAATCTACGAGACAAACACCAGAGGCACTGCTTAATGCTCGGCTAAGTTCATCCAAGAGGAATTTTGCGTCTGCAGTGTAAAAGCGGCCGTTGTAAAGAAAATTAGCTCGAAGCTTCTCAATTAACTCACGTTTATAGCTTCCAGCAAATAGGTCACCATGATATTGTCGGTCTTTCTAACTTCTGTTGGTCTTAGTCATCATCATCATCATCATCATCATCATCATCACCATCATCATCATCATCATCATCATCATCATCTATCTGGAAAGAAAATGACAGCAATGCGAGGAACTGTCCAACTGACGGTAGTTTTATTGTCTATATCCGTCTAACTTTTAGTTCTACAGGTTGGCGGGACGCTTAAAATGTTTGGTTGCAGTATTGTACCATTGAACTGGTGAAGGCAAAGTCGGGCTGTAGTGTGTATGAAGCAGAAAATGGCAGGCGCGGAGGGGGTGAGGTAAGCGGAGTTAAATTAACAACCAAACTGGCGAAAGAGCTCCTAGACCGAATATAATGAGTAGACACATACTGCAGCTTATATTAAGGCCTTATATCAAGTGCCACAAGGTCGAGGGAGATAGGTATAAACATATAACAGGCGTGTTGGGCAGTACTCCTAGAGTAACACATTCTTAGGTCAACTTGTATGTAACAGAAACATCATAAAGTGGCAAATCCTTTAGACACGAAACAAGTTCTCAATATTCTCATTTTATTATTTGTGGATATTCTAAAAAAAAAAAAAAATTAGAAGGTAATTATGAAGGAATTATCTTACCTGTAACAAATGTTCATTCTCTGTCAGGATTTCATCCCCTTTTTAGGCCAGCCTGAGTAGATATCTGCCTCTAAAAATAGAATTTGGTACTGTTAAGGCGTGTCGTGGTTGTTCTGCTTTTCTGCTCGAAATCAGCGTTGGTTCTCAGAATTGAACAAGTTAACGTTCAGTTATAGGCTTAAACGGGCAAATTAACACAAGTTGCTTAGATAGATCTATATTGTAAAATCCTAAAGTTTGACCACTCAGATGTAAGGTATCGGGCAGTCTTTTTCTGTGGTACTGTTTATTGTGTTGTACAAGGTGGCTCCAGCTTTTAAATCTGTGAAATAAAATCACGTTTAATCATGCAATTTAGCTGTTCCCTTGATCCGGACTGAGCAGTACTTCCCTGTGGTGATGTTTAAGACATTGCTGTACAAGATGGTGCTAACGTTAGAGTCTGTGAATGATATTCTAACGCATGACTTTTCAATGAAAGCTACTGAGAAGTACTTTTTCCGTAATACTGTTCATTATTCTCTACAAGATGGCTCTAAGCTTGAGGATGAATTCCTAGAGTGTGACCATTCAGATGAAAGCTACTGAGCAGTACTTTCCTGTGGTATTGATGATTGTGCGATACAAGGTGGTCCCAACTTTTGAGTTTGTGGAAAAATTTCCAAATCCAACCACTCAGATGAAAGCTTAGCGCACCTGCCTGTGGTACTGTTTAAACTATGCTGTACAAAGTGGGTCTGACTTTTGAGTCTGTGGATAAAAGGTTTTCAAAAGACAATGTGACCAATCAAGCTCAAGCTACCAAGCATTGTTGCTGTGATATTAATTTCGCCCAGAAACGTTTTTATTTACGATTCCATAACGCTTAAATTCGTGTACTCTTTGGATCGATAGAGTGAAAGAGAAAAGATTAAATAATACTCACCCACAATCAAAGAAAGCCATCTGCTTATCCATTTTCTAAACGCAACATTTCTGCCTGTGGATAACAAAAACAAAATTAAAAACTTGAGTAAGGCTTTCAATATTTTAAGCTTTTATAAGTTATAATGAGATTTCAATTAAGCTATACTGATGTAGTTGAACTGTGATGTGAGTCACCTTAATTTTGAATAGAAACGTAGTATGTATCCGAACTAAACAACTTCATGATCAAATTGCGGTGACAGTTGGAATAAATGTCACTAATTTATCCTGTATAACACGGTTACAGCTTTCATGCCCGTAAATGAAATTCTAAAGCGTGATATTTAGTACTGATGAAAGCTACGAAGCAGCACCAACTCTACTTCTTACTTCTGAGCGTGTGTTTAGCATGAAATCCTAAAGTCTGATGATTTAAATTGAAGCTAGTCAGCAGTAATTGTATTTCCTGTGGTACTGTTTATTTTCTCTGTAACTCTATAACTTTTAAGTTTGTGCATGAAATCTCAAAGTTTGACTATTCAAATGAAAGCTACAAGAGTACTTTTCTGTAGCGCTGTTTATTATTTTGTAGAAGGTGATTCCGCTAGCTTTTGAGTCTGTAAATGAAATCCCGGAGTGTGACGATTAAAATAAAAGCTACTGAGGAGTACTTTCCTGTGTATTGTACTATTTATTATGCTGCGGTACAGAGTGGTGCAAAGTACAACGATCTTTAGTTAGAAGAGCTATTGCAAAGATGTTTTCATCACTGGTTGAACTTAAATGTAATCAAGCATTACTCTGAGAAGACAAGACAAAATAGTGGATAATAATGTTGATTAAATACCTTCGATATAATATATGTTGAATTTATCCGCGTCGATTGTCCAGCCTCGCCGTGTTTGCACGCGTCGGTCCAAGTCAAGCTTGCTCATGGTATGTACAAAACGGAACTCTGCTGTAATTACATAATGTCCTGCCATGATATTGTAGACAGACCATTCCATGGCATAAACTTGGCGAACATTTTCTCCGGGAAAAAACTGTTAGAACGTATTTCGGCTTCACCGTTGTTTGTCCTACTGTAACGTTCCTCGTGGTAATAGGTGAGAGAAAAAGACGAATAATTTAGCATTATAATCTGCAATTCAAATGCACGAATGCCCTCCACTTCGAATTTCTCAGTTCTTTTCCTTTGAGATGCAAATTCGGAGATACCACAAAGGGAAGAATTAAGAAAAGGAAATGCGACTTGTGGAACCCTGGGGCAACTCGTATTAAAGATAAAATCTAAAGCGGCCAGTCAAAATTATCATTTTGGGAGAGTTTTATTCGCCGGGCATATTTTATTCTTGACAAATTCTTTTGAGTTGTTCAGAGTTGTTCGCGTGCAAGGCCGCTTACCGAGTTTTAGGTGAACGTCTTCAAAAACTGGATCGTAAGTCTTTCGAACTAGGAGGCTTGTCTAAAACTTTCTGTAAATTAAAACGGTCGTATAATAAACGTTATTGTTTTCAACCCATAGCCCCTACTGTTAGTGTACAATTAATTAAACCGTAACTTAAAGAGAATTTTGCCTGAAAACAGGGTAAAGAATGAAGTACTCCAATAAGGCAACAAGGTCACTTAGCTATAGGGGTGTGGTTATGTTACCCATTGTACGGAGTAAGAGTTGATAATCCTCCTTAGCGGGTTTAGTCTCCAAGAACTCAACTCCAGGAAATTTCACCTGCATTTGACATTTAAATCGAGAAGGAATAATTGAGACGACGTTTGAAAAAACGAGAATTGATTTTAATAGTGACGTTTTCGCTTTCCTTTACCGTCGTCGTTGATAAAGCTCCCTATGTCAGCTGGCCTTCTTTTGCACGTTTAACGAGCAGTTTGCCTCACAAAAAAAAAAAATAGAAATCAATTCACAATTTAATCCGAATTTCCCTCCACCGAAACGAAGCATTGTGTGCCGCTGTCCTCTGTTAATAATCCAGTTGATTATCTGACACTACAAACAACAGCTCCGTCAAGGGGTTTGCGAACTTTAGTTGCATTGTACAATGTGCTTGAGGTTGGGGACCGGATAAGCTAAGGAAACAAGATTACAAGACTATTTTTTAATTTAATAACATCGGTACGCAATCTTTCAAATATTGTTTTCGCACAAATAACCAATTTATCATGCGAATATCTCGTTTGCGCGGAGCAAACCTGCACTGACTTGCTAAATTAGTTCATATCGACTGTACACATTTTAAATGCATTCTGTTTAATTTTGTGAGCATCTGAATAAAGCTGCATGAATTGAATGACAACTTTTGCTTAAAAACGGATAAAACATTCTTCATCGTGAGAGCATTAATTTATTATATTTACTGTGAATATTGGAGTTGAGTTCTAAAATGAAATTAATTTCCTTGGCATTGTCAGTTTTTTAATTAAACCGCGAAGTTAAACACATCTTTTCTTTATAAAACCATTCAAAAAATGGAAATGAATGTTAGTTCAGTTAGAATTGCCTTGAAGTAACACCAACAGCGAGAGTGCGGAGGTGAAAAGTCAGCGAGATGGAATAAGCCTGGAAACAGCGACGGCCACAAAGTGTTCATCACACTCACTCCGCAGTAAAGTTCAAATTATTTCAACAAAATGAAGCCAAGATATTCCAATCTGAAATTCATATGTGTTTCGGCAGCTGTAGTTTTGAGCTTTACTGGGTTATCAAAGTGTCAAGGGATGCCATCACAAAATGGCACTAAACCATCCACTGGAAGAAACGAATCCGATAAATTTCCAATCCCAATTGGTATGTAAACGTTTTGGTTTTATTTTACCATGCGTTCTGCGTCGGGCTTTTTTTCCCCCTTCCTTTACATAACGTTAGAGGTTTCGAGTTTGTTTTAATCAGCTATATGACTCGCGGATAAATGAAATGTTAGTTTTTAGAGAGTGGTAATTAAATTTTGAATTAATATTCATTTCTTCCCGTTGTTTAGATCCAGCCAATGGAGACTTCGTTGTGAAGTTTAAGGGTAGAGTTGTTAGCTTGAGAAAGCATCTTGATCAACTCCAGCACCACAATATCACTGTACCATACGACACGAAGGATTTCGTCCATATAGTGTTAAAACAGAAACAATCAAAACCTCAGTCATGTAATGGCAGATGTTTCATGGACGAAAGAGGCAGTGCTAAGTCGTGCTACTGTGACACAGATTGCAAAACGTGGGGTGACTGTTGCTTGGATTTTTACTTACGGTAAGACTCAAGTGGAAAAAAATTGACCATTTCTTGTAAAAACTTATTTATTATTTATTTACTGCCGAGAAAATGGTAACTGTTAACTATGACTGTTGTTTGAAAATCTTATAATAAGCAGTTTACTTTTGTCTTCAAAGATGTGGCGAAAGTGGGAGAAACGACAATGGATTTATATCACTGAAATCATTCATCGATGTGACGTGTGGAGATATCAACGATATTTCATGGTACGGAGTAATCATGAAATCTTCTTGCGGCTTACTAAACATGAACACGAAAGACTGCCAAACTGTTCAACAGCTGAATATGACACTACAGCGAGAATTGCCCGTCTTTGACCGCCATAGCAATGTTACGTATAGAAGCATTGGTTGTGCTAGATGCAACACTGCAGGAAATCCCTGGTTTTGGGGCCTCAGCGCAAGTTGCTTGGATCATTCACATCTTCGACAACGCAGTTTTGAAGCCTTGAAGACAATTTTAACGACAAACGATCAGTGCTTGTGGAAATATGTTCCATATTCAAGTATCAAGCAAATTTACAAGTCCTGTGTTATGAAGGATTCACAATGTGAATCTTACAAGCTTTCATCGATGTCCGTGGTCAAAGAGCTGTGTTTGTCTTATTCTATGGTCTTTTCTATCAATGCTAGCCCTAATTTAAGATTACACTACAGAAACCCTCATTGTGCGCTTTGTAATCCCGACGGAAAACAGGAAGCCTTCACTGGGCCTTCTCTAGGTCCTCCTCTGTCAATCCTTTTTGATGTGAGCTCAAATGTTTACAGCAAACTGGAACAACCACAGACAACCCAAGCTCCCACGGTAGGATCCAATCTGACGTCACAGATTCTTAACTGCAGTTTAGCTACAAAGAACTGTACTGTTACTTATAGAGGTAAAACGTGCTTGCTACTCACTACAGTGATAAACCAATCAGCATTGATGGACTTCAACACCAGCCGCATAAAGGTGCTTACGCCTCAGCAGATCTCGCTTGACAAAAATGTGTTAAAGCCAGAAAACGACTCTATTTCCATTCTGTGCCCAGAGCAGGGGGATAAAAAGAACGAACAGCATCCATATTCTGTGGCCATTATTTACATCACAGACACAGGGACAGCACTCTCGATTATTTCACTGTTTCTTCTGTTAGCGGTTTATCTGTCTTTCAAAGAACTTCAAAACCTGCCTGGAAAATGTCTCATTAGTCTTTCGTGCGCGATCATGTGCTACCAGATAATTTTCCTTTGTTCTGAAAAATCCAAAGAAGTCGATGCTGTGTGTAAGGCGGTCGCCATTTGTCTTCATTTTTTTGTTCTGGCCGCTTTTTCATGGATGAGTGTCATGGCGTTTGATACAGCAAGCACTTTTAAAGTGGAAGGTTAGTAAAGCAATTCAACTTCACTTATACTGCAGCTTGTTTCAGGCAACAGACTGGCAGTAAAAATTTAAATAGAAGGAGGCAATGCAGTTAAGTAAACAACTTACGCAGACGCGAAAAGAAAGTCTTAAAGGCATGAACTTAATGAACAGGATTCGAACCTATGACCGCGGCTGCGATGGCGTGCACTTCAAATTAAAGCCTGCAATTTTTTCAGGGTTTCTTTGTGCCACTGCGTGCTTAAGCTGTGTACTGATAACAGCGATGATCATCCTTCCTTTTCATTTTTTATCCGCAGTTCTAGTATGCGATATTTCAATTTTTCACTCTAATTTAGACAAGGAAGACTCCTTACAGGTTTCGCATTCTCAGAATAAGCTAAAATAAATAAAGACACCCGCAGAGTATTTATGAGACATACACCTGTTAATAACATATTTTGCGATTTAAAATATTGAGCAAACAGATATGATTTTCTATCAGATATGATTTTCTATCAGATATGATTTTCTATCAGGCTAATGTAATTTAATAAGGGAGCATCTTAATCCTAGTCCTTTCAGAATAAATATTAGGAAATTTTGCCCAATATTTATTGGATGCTATTTAATACTGGAATGATATTCCTATATATATTCGTCAAAAACCAACAAAACGAGCTCTCTTCCAGTATTATTTTGTTCAGTATTAATCACTGCCACACGACCTTGTAAAACGTTTTCTGCCTTTCTTCTCCTCTATTTATAATTAGTTTTCTTCTTTTTTTTTATTATCAAATATTGTATCGTAATTTAAAGGGCATACTATTAGTGTACTATGTTATCCCCTTCTCCACTCCTTTCTTACGCACTGTAACCTTATGTAATACGATCATGTGGAGTAAATAAAAAAATACAAATACAAAATAAGGGAGTAAGCTTCCAAAGAAGCTGTGGTGCTGTGTATTCGGGGAGTAGAAAGGTTTGGTTTACCAACAGAGTTGATAACTAAAGGTAAATTGGCCACCATAATTTTACACTAGGATTATCAATAAAGTGAACAAATCTAGCCTGTCCACGGCCGTTATTACCTTTTTGATAGCGAAGGAAGAACGCAAAGAATGAGAGTGCGAAAACAAAAGGGAGAGCGAGAGAGCCTGGGGAGAGGAGAGTGCGACAGTTCGATCATTAAAACTCCTGCGGTTTCAATTTACCCTCACTCGTAGGTCTGTGAACAAGATAATTAACGACCCTGTTGATCTTTTAATTTTTGGATTTTTTCTTAACAGTAAGAGACCCGAATAGACAGGCCCGGGAGATCAGGAAGATTTTCATCAAGTACTCTACTGTAGGCTGGGGAATACCTGCTGCAATTGTGGCTTTGTGTACAGTGGTGGATTTCACAGGAATCTTTTATTTTGGATATGGTTAGTAACCGAGAAACACTGTTGAGTGAAGTGATTACCAAGGCAGCAAACATGCAAAAAGAGTGTAACCTACTTTCTCAATGTTTATTAATAATTCATGAAGAAGGCAATCATTACCGTGTAGGCAGTTTGAAAGTTTGACCTTAATTATCATAAAATTTGGTGAACTGTAATTTTGCTTTAAATTTCTCCAAGAATTATAAATGGTTTAAGAAGCTATACCAAACACTCGAAAGAGTGTTTGATCCGATTTCTAAACGCCTCGAAGTTCGCTAAAAAAAGTCCTCGTTTGCACCTCGTTTTTCAACCCATTTCTCGTTATTTGGAAATCAGATGCGACTCTTCCTCGTGTTTGACAAATTACACGAAATACAAAATAAGCTTTTGATGGATCACACCTTTAATTTTGGTGCCGTGACGTCGATAAAATGGCCGAGTTTTTTCCCCAACCATTTTTTTTATCCGTTGGAGAATATGGCTCATACTTCTTCCCACCTCATTAAAAATTTCTTGTCTCTCTTTTTTCTTACAGGGAATCATCCTTACTATTGCTGGATGTCCGACAAAAGAGCAATAGCTGTCGCCATGGTTACTCCTGTGAGCCTCGCTTTGGTCTTCAACGTGGCATGCTTGACGAAAAATATCAACGCCATTCATCACTTAAAGCGCGTATGTGGCACGTTTGGTTATCCATATTAAGGAGGATTATGGTTATCTTAATCATAATTAGTCATATTTGGTCCATATTCCGACCAATTACCTCTAGCTCTTATCCTTTATTAATTGTGTTAGCTTGAGTTAATTCCATATGATACGCCTCTTGTCTTATGAGTGTTACAACGCAATGATTCGCTTTTAACTGTCCTGTGTTGATTTAGCGGTAGCCCCCCTTCACTTTTACATCCACACCACAGTTTTGCTGAACGTCGGCGAAAGTAACCTACGTTGCAAGCGTTTCTGTGGGGTTAGTTTGTCGCTTTTTGTCCGCGCGGACACTGGGATGAGAGTGAAAAAACGAAGGAATTAGCTCTCGTCTCAGTTTCCGCGCGAAGGCTACTGAGAAGGAGTCGTCGTTGTTGAAATCTGAGGGTCATCGCCTCCTCTGACAGTTTCTTCTGTCTGCATTGAGGAATGATGCTGTTGCCCTTTTGTCAAAGGCTTGCATACAAAGAACCAGGGGTATTAGTACATTGAGGGTACCAGCTTCAAAAATTCAAATCGCTCTCATTTTCTCTCAGGGCACTGGACTGGCGACAAATAACACTTCTCGTGTGCCACTGCTTCTCATCTCCATCAAACTTACAGCAGTCATGGGAGTGACTTGGATTCTAACTCTCCTCGCCAACTGGAAATATGCTGCTTTCCTGGAATATCCTTCTACTGTCTTGAACAGCATGCAAGGTAATATGTCGGTATGTCACCGGTAATTTCCTTCATTGGAATTGAAGGTTCATTAGCCTACGCCCTGTAAGTCTCAGAAACTGAAATTTATCCCAAAATTCTACGATCAAATTTTGACCAGACGGTCCTAAATTAATGGATAGACAGGTAAGTGGCTTGTAACTTGTTTCGTTGTGTGGCTTGTATTATTTTTTTTGTGTGACTGAAGAGGGAAAGATCGTTGCTTGAGTGTAGGCTGGCCCACCCTCCCTCGCCTTACAACATAATTTTCTCAATGCTTACTTGACATCTGAAATTTCTTCCTATTTATTTCAAAGTGAAGGTTCGTTTAGGAAAGTCGCACTTTTGCCGTTTCCAAGTTGAAGAGAGTTCGTGAGAATTTGGGCAAAATTCAGACGTTGCGCGCACTGGTCCTTTTTTATGATACCAAATTAATTACTGTGGCAAGCGAACATGAGAAAAATTAATGCACCGAGGTTAGCATAATCAGTCAGTTGTTCCGTAGCTCTTCCAGATCTCTATTTTTACTGGTCTAATCAGCCTGCATTTGGTAGTTTAATTGGACACGGTAGAAACTGAACTCTTGAAAGGAGTCTGTATTTCTGTCAGTTAATGCGACAGAACCAGACAAACTTGCAGTACAAGTTTGACAACCGAAACTGACTTCGAACGTCTGTCTGTGCCAAATTCGAGCTCAACTGAATCAATCCTTGTGGTAGAATTGCGGAGGCGACCGGCACCGTTTGCAACGTCTCACATTATTGGTCGAGAGAACAAAAGAACGAACTAAAGAACAATGCGCAAAGACAAAAAAAAACCCCAGCAACAACAACAACAACAACAACAACAACAACAAAAGGCGCTGCAGGTTACCAGGGTCCATTGAAAGTAAAGCTTAGAAAAGGTGCAGAAGAACTGGAAGTGTGGGGCTAAGATAACTGATAATATCGATTCAATATCTTGCAGGATTTTTCATTACATTATGCTTCATAACCACGAAGAGAGTAAGAAGCCTACTCCAAGAAAAGCTTCGCAAACGATGCGGTAGAGATGAACCTAAGAGAGACAGCACTCAGCGTTCAAGAACTGCCGACCTTAAGATCTCCGCAGGCTCAATTACATTTGAAATGACATCAACCTCAAGGCGCAATCGCACAGAACAGCACACTTCATAAGATCATACACTAGCGTAAAACAAGAAAAGCTTGACTAACTTCTCGATCCATTGTTGGGTAAGCGCTATTTCTATATAAATACATGCAGATGTACCCGAATTTTTGTAATAGTCGGTGATAAAAACTTGAGCGCTTTTTGTGAAAGGACACTAAATCACGGTTTTTATGTCCTCGTGAAGGTTCAGGATGATGTAAAAGAGAGAAGAAAAAAGAAAGAAAGAGAAAAAGAAGAGAGGAAAAAAATACTACGGAAACTTTTGTTTTTATTTTTGCAACTTTGAATTTGCACCACACTGTCAAAGAAGATCTAGCATACAATATTTTTAGACGCATTTTAAACGCAAGTTAGACGTACTAGTTTTAGACGTCAAGTTACACAAATTTTAGAAGTTTGACGCATCTGAAACGGAAGTTACATGTATTCTAAACGCAAAGTCTTGCGCACACGTTAAGGTCACCAAAGCGTATGTGACACAGGTTACCCATGCAAGCGTAATTTAAGAGTTTGTATGGCGTTAAAATTAAATCGAAATTTAGACAACAATATTCCCACAAAAACCACAAAAAATATAATAAAGTCTGAAAAAGCTTACCCGGTGTATTTTGCTCATTTTTTACCGCACGAGTAAGGTCATTATTTTGCTCATTAAACCTTTTGTATTTCGAGGTTCTCATTACATGATTTTCTCCAAAAATGAGCTGCCCAGGAAGGACCGCACATCATCCTTCTTGCCATATGGTGAGGCAGGTAAGCAAGTGCTTCAGTTTGAAGCAAATTTTAGCGAGGTTTTCGAAGTGCTCTCCTCAAATGACGGGCCAAATTTCATTGAAATTCGACTTTTAGTTTCCTACCTTTCCCATTAACATAATACAGTGATGCATGTGGACCAGCTGTTGAGAGATAAACCGCCCAAAACAGCGTTAGGAAGCACTGAGAAGCATTGAAAACACAGCAAAACACACCGGGTGAGCTTTTTCAGACTTAATTATATTTTTTGTGGGTTTTTGTGGAAATATTGTTGTCTAAATTTCGATTTAATTTTAACGCCATACAAACTCTGAAATCACGCTTGCATGGGTAACTTGTGTCACATACGCTTTGGTGACCTGTGGTCAAGCTTAGTCATGGTGTGTACAAAACGGAAGTCTGCTGTCTGCATGGTGTCCTGTCATGATATTATAGTCAGACCATTCCATGGCATAAACTTGGTGAATATTTTGTCCGGGAAATAACTGTGAGAACGTATTTCGTCTTCACCGTCGTTCGTCCTGCTGTAACGTTCCTCGCGGTAATAGGTGAGAGAAAAAGACGAATAATTTAGCATTAATCTGCAATTCAAATGCTCGAATGCCCTCCAATTCGAATTTGTCAGTTCTTTTCCTTTGAGATGCAAATTCGGCGGTACCACAAAGGGAAGAAATTAAGAAAAGGAGATGCGACTTGTAGAACCCTGGGGCAACTCGTATTAAGGAAAAAATTTAGAAGCGGCCAGTCAAAATTATCCGATTTTGGGAGAGTTTTATTCGCCGGGCATGTTCTATTCTTGACAAATTCTTTTGACTTGTTTGTGTGCAAAGGATTACCAAGTTTTTGGTGAACGTCTTCAAAAACTGGATCGTCAGTCTTTCGATCCAGAAGACTTCTCTAAAACTTGCTGTAAATTAAACGGTCGTATAATAAACGTTATTGTTTTCAACCCATAGCCCCTACTGTACAATTAAACCGCAACTTAACGAGAATTTTGCCTGGAAACAGGGTAAAGAATGAAGTACTCCAATAAGGCAACAAGGTCGTTTCTCTGTAGGGGTGTGGTTATGGTACCCATGGTACTGAGTAAGAGTTGATAATCCTCTTTAGGGGCTTTCGTCTCCAAGAACTCAACTCCAGGAGATTTCACCTCCATTTGACATTTAAAGCGAGAAGGAATAATTGAGACGACGTTTGAAAAAACGAGAATACAGTAATTAATTTTAATAGTGACGCCGGTTTTCGGTTTTCGCAGTAAACAACAAAAAGCTTTTGTTTGGACTTGTGAAGACGAATTTGACTCACTACAATGGACCATTTCTTGATATAACAGTCACGCAGTGACGCGAAGCATTTGCAAAAACACAGCCATGATTTAAATACAATTCAAGCCTTTTATTACTGTGCCACGTTGTATATCTCACTCCTCGTATATCTCTATAACTCGCTACAACGATTACTAGAGAACCAAAAAACTATATAGCCGTGCCAAGAAACACATCACCTTGTGACAAAAACTAATAGCCGGGCCCGGCATTACAACAACTACAGAAATACAGAATTAATTACCTCGGCATTGTCGGCTTTTTAATTAGAGCGCGAACTTTAACACATCTTTTCTTGATTAAAAATATCTAAAAATAGAAATGAATGTTAGTTCAGTTACAATTGCCTTGAGGTAACATCAACAGCGGGAGCGAGGGGAAAAGTCAGCGACATGGAATAAGCCTGGAAACAGCAACGGCCGCAAGGTGTTCATCCGACGCACTCCGCAGTAAAGTTCAAATTATTTCAACAAAATGAAGCCAAGATATTCCAATCTGACATTCACATGTGTTGAAGCAGCTATATTTTTGATCTTTACTGGGTTATCAAAGTGTCAAGGGATGCCATCACAAAATAGCACTAAACCATCCACTAGAAGAAACGACTCCGATCAATTTCTAATCCCAATTGGTATGTAAACGTTTTGGTTTTATTTTATCATGCGTTCTACGTTGCGTTTTTTATTTTTTTATTTTTTTTTTTACATAACGTTAGAGGTTTCGGTGTTTGTTTTGATCAGCTATATGACTACTTGCGGATAAAAGAAATGTTAGATTTTAGAGAGTGGTAATTGAATGTTGAATTAACATTCATTTCTTCCCGTTGTTTAGATTCAGCCGATGGAGATTTCGTTGTGAAGTTTAAGGGTAGAGTTGTTAGCTTGAGAAAGCTTCTTGATCAACTCCAGCACCACAATATCACTGTACCATACAATACGACGACTTTCGTTCATGAAGTGTTAAACCAGAGACGATCAAAACCTCAGTCATGCAATGGCAGATGTTTCAAGGACGAAAGAGGCAGTGCTAAGTCGTGCTACTGTGACACAGAATGCAAAACGTGGGGTGACTGTTGCTTGGATTTTTACTTACGGTAAGACTCAAGTGAAAAAAAATTACCCATTTCTTGTAAAAATTTATTTATTATTTATTAACTAAATGTAATATATATAATATATCTTTTGAACTGCGGATGTTCGCCTGTCTGGGACAGTTGTGGGGCTGAGAGCAAAGATTACCTAGATAAGCTAAACAGACGTGCTGCATGCATTATTGAAGGTCGATCAGTCGGGGCTGAGGAGTTAAAATCAACACTTGGTTGGCCCAACCTACAAGCGCACAGAAATTATCTCAAATGCCTTTTAGTCCATAAATGTCTTCACGGAATAGCGCCTTGGTACTTACTTTCAAAGTTTAGGCACGCGCACCTTTACCATGGCTATAACACCAGAAGCCGTGATTTGTTGCGCCCTCCCTTCAAAAAAACTGCTAAGTATCAGGGGAGCTTCAGAATAAACGGCGCTCGAACTTACAACACCATCCCGAGAACCATTAGACAGGTAGAGGCGTTCAGTGAATTTAAAACCAAACTTAAGTGCCATCTTAAGCAGTAACGCCTGCGGTACATACTTAATTATTTGTCTAGTTTTTTTTTTATGTTTCAATGTTTTGTCTTGTGCTGTGTCAGGGCTCCATTTAAACTAGCTCTGCTAAATTGGATGCCCCTGGATAAATATTGAATTAAATAAAAAAAAAAAAAAGAAAGAAAGATCCTCGCAGTTACTATGCAACTTGAGCAGTTGCGAGAAAATGGTGACTGTTAACTATGGCTGTTGTTTGACTCAGAAAACCTTGTTATAAGCAGTTTACTTTTGTCTTCAAAGATGTGACGAAAGTGGCAGAGAAGATAATGGATTTATATCACCGACATCATTCATCAATGTGACGTGTGGAGATGTCAACGATATTTTATGGTACGGGGTAATCATGAAATCTTCTTGCGGCTTACTAAACATAAACACGAAAGACTGCCAAACTGTTCAACAGCTGAATATGACACTACAGCGAGAATTGCCCGTCTTTGACCGCCACAGCAATGTTACGTATAGAAGCATTGGTTGTGCTAGATGCAACATTGCAGGAAATCTCTCGTTTTGGAGCCTCAGGGCAAGCTGCTTGGATCATTCACTTCTACGACAACGCATGCGCAGTTTTGAAGCCTTGAAGACAACGTTAAAGACAAACGATCAGTGCTTGTGGAAATATGTTCCATATTCAAGTATCAAACAAATTTACAAGTCCTGTGTTGTGAAGGATTCACAATGTGAATCTAACAAACTTTCAGCGTTGTCCGTGGTCAAAGAGCTGTGTTTGTCTTATTCTATGGTCTTTTCTATCGAGGTTAGCTCTAATTTAAGACTGCGCTACAGAAACCCTCATTGTGCGCTTTGTAATTCCGACGGAAAACAGGAAGCCTTCACTGGGCCTTCTCTAGGTCCTCCTCTGTCAATCCTATTTGATGTGAGCTCAAATGTTTACAGCAAACTGGAACAACTACAGACAACCCAAGCTCCCACGGCAGGATTCAATCTGACGTCACAGATTCTTAACTGCAGTTTAGCTACAAAGAACTGCACTGTTACTTTTAGAGGTAAAACGTGCTTGCTTCTCACTACAGTGACGAACCAATCAGCATTGATGGACTTCAACAGCAGCCGCATAAAGGTGCTTACGCCTCAGCAGATCTCGCTTGACAAAAATGTGTTAAAGCCAGAAAACGACTCTATTTCCATCCTGTGCCCAGAGCAGGGGGATAAAAAGAACGAACAGCATCCATATCCTGTGGCCATTAGCTACATCACAACCACAGAGACAGCACTCTCGATTATTTCGCTGTTTCTTCTGATAGCGATTTATCTGTCTTTCAAAGAACTTCAAAACCTGCCTGGAAAATGTCTCATTAGTCTTTCGTGGGCGATCATGTGCTACCAGATAATTTTCCTTTGTATTAAAAAATCCAAAGAAGTCGATGCTGTATGTAAGGCGGTCGCCATTTGTCTTCATTTTTTTGTTCTGGCCGCTTTTTCATGGATGAGCGTCGTGGCGTTCGATACAGCAAGCACTTTTAAAGTGCAAGGTTAGTAAAGTAATTGAACTTCACTTGTACTGCAGCTTGTTTCACAGGCAACAGACTGGCAGTAAAAAGTTAAATAGAAGGAAGACATCGCAGATAAGTAAACAACTTACGCAGCCGCGAAAAGAAAGTCTAAAAAACGCGAACTTGAACAGGATTCGAACCTATCACCGCGTGGGCGATCTTAGTGCACTTTAAATTGAAGCCTGCAGTTTTTCAGGGTTGTTTTTGCAAACAGCCTTCTTTTAAATCTTTTATCCGTAGTTCAAATATGCGATATTTCATTTTTTTTACTTTAATTTAGACTAGGAAAATTCCTAACAGGTATTCTACAGAAAAGGATTCGCATTCTCAGAATAAGCTAGAATGAACAAAGACCCTCGCTGTGGTTCTATGAGGCATACGTCTGTTTACAACATTGTGTTGTGATTATTATTGAGCCAACCGATATCATTTTTATCAGTGTTATAAAAAGCAGGCTAATGTAATTTAATAATGGAGTTAGTTTTTAAAGAAATCGCGGTGCTGCGTCGGTGAGGAGTAGAAAGGAATGTTTGGTTTATCAACAGAGTTGATAACTTAAGGTCAATTGGCCACTATAATTATACGCTGGAATCATCAATAAAGTGAGCAAATCTAGTCTATCCACGGCCGTTATTACCTTTTTGACAGCGAAGAAAGAATGCAAAGAATCGTCGTGAGTGCGAAAACGAAAGGGAGCGAGAGAGCCTGGGGAGAGGAGAGCGCGACAGTTCGATCATTAAAACTCCTGCGGTTTTAATTTGCCCTCGCACTCACCGAACTAAAAAAATAAACTCGTACATCTGTGAAGAGGATAATTAACGACCCTGTTAATCTTTTGTTGTATTTTGTCTTAACAGTAAGAGACCCTAATAGACATGCGCGGGAGATCAGGAAGACCTTCATCAAGTATTCTACTATTGGCTGGGGAATCCCAGCTGCGATTGTGGTTTTGTGTGCAGTGCTGGACTTCACAGGAATCTTTCATTTTGGATATGGTTTGTAACCGACAAACACTGCTGAGTGAAGTGATTACCAAGGCAACAAACATGCAAAACGAGTGTAACCTACGTTCTCAAAGTTATTAATAATTCATGAAGAAGGCAATCACTACCGTGTTGGATGTTTGACCTTAATTATCATAAAATTTGGTGAACTTTAATTTTGTTTTGAATTTCTCCAATACTTATTAATGATTTGAGAACCTTATGAATCGAAAAACTCGAACGAGTGTTTTATCCGATTTCTTAACGCCTCCAAGTTCGCTTAAAAAAAGTCGTTTTTCAACCTATTTCTCGTTATTTGGAAATCAGAGGAGAAGTTTCCTCGTGTTTGACTAATTACATGAAATAAAAAATGAGCTTTTGATGGATCATACCTTTAATTTTAGTGCCATGGCGCCGATAAAATGGCTGAGTTTTTTCCCCCAACCATTTGTGTTTTCTCTTTGTTCAGCGTTTTTTATGCGTTGGAGAATCATACTTCTTCACACCTCATTAAAAATTTCTTATAAAAGTTATGAATCTTAGCACCTTTTTTGTCTCCCTTTTTTCTTACAGGAAATCATCCTTACTATTGCTGGTTTTCTAACAAAAGAGCAATAGCGGTCGCCATGGTTACTCCTGTGAGCCTCGCTTTGGTTTTCAACGTGGCATGCTTGACGAAAAATATCAACGCCATTCATCACTTACAGCGCGTATGTGGCACGTTTTGTTATCCATATTAAGGAGAATTATGGTTAACTTAATCATAATTAATCATATTTGGTTCAGATTCCGAACAATTACCTGTGTTAGCTTGAGTTAATTCCATATGATACGCTTCTTGTCTTACGAGGTTTTCAACGCAGTGATTCGCTTTTAACTGTCCTGTGTTGATTTAGTGGTAGCACCCCTTCCCTTTTACACCCACGCCACAGTTTTGTTTGAACGTCCGCGAAAGTAACCTACGTTGCAAGCGTTTCTGGGGGGTTCGTTTTTCGATTTTTGACCGCGCGGAAACTGGGACGAGAGCGAAAAAAACGAAGGAGATAGCGCTCGTCCCAGTTTCCACGCGGTCAAAAAGCGAAAAATCACAAAACCCCAAGGCCATCGCCTCCTCTGACGATCTCACTCCTGGCCGATTCTGAAGTAACCACACCATATAATGACCCACGAAAGCTTTTGACAAGGGTTTCATGCCGCTACTCTTCGTAGCCTGTGAGTTGACAGAGCCTTCACTAGTCTTGATACCCCTTTTGTTGACGTAATGTCTCTGCAGTAATAAGTGACATTGGAGGAATTCGGGTTTTGACTTTTACCTTCTGACCGTTTGATAACATAGTCGTGTTCTACTTTCAGTTTGTGAAATTTCCAGGAAAGCCTATTAAAATAACAACTACATTGAACTAACTTGTCAGGTTCTTTCACACGCCTCGAGTGTTGCCAAGGAGGTTTGTTCTGCCTGCATTGAGGAATGTTGCTGTTGCCCTTTTGTCAAAGGCTTGCATACAAAGAATCGTCCGCCATTATTTAGCCAGGGGTATTAGTACATTGAGGGTACCAGCTTCAAAAATTCTAATCGCTCTTATTTTCTCTCAGGGCGCTGGACTGGCGACAAATAACACTTCTCGTGTGCCACTGCTCCTGATCTCCATCAAACTTACAGCAGTCATGGGAGTGACTTGGATTCTAACTCTCCTCGCCAACTGGAAACATGCTGCGTTTCTGGAATATCCTTCTACTGTTTTGAACAGCATGCAAGGTAATATGTCGGTATGTCACCGGCAATTTCCTTCATTGGAATTAAAGGTTCATTAGCCTACGCCCTGTCAGTCTCAGAAACAAATTTATTCCAAAATTCTACGATCAAATTTTGACCAGACGGTCCTAAATTAATGGATAGACAGGTGCGTGGCTTGTGACTTGTATACTTGTGTGGCTTGTATAATTTTTTTCCGACTGAAGAGGGGAAGATCGCTGCTTGAGTGTAGGCTGGCCCACCCTCCCTCTCCCTGCAACAAAATTTTCTCAATGCTTACTTGACATCTGGCATTTGTTCTTATTTAATTCCAAGTGAAGTGTCGGTTAGAAAAGTTGCACTTCTGCCGTTGTCAAGTTCAAGTGGGTTCGTCAGAATTTGGACAAAATTTAGACGTTGCGCGCACTGGTTCTTTTTCATGATACCAAATTAATTACTGTGGCAAGCGAACATGACAAAAATTAATGCACCCACATTGGCATAATCAGTCAGTTGTTCCGTAGCTCTTCCAGATCTCTATTTTTACTGGTCCAAACAGTCTACATTTGTTAGTTTAATTGGACACGGTAGAAACTGGACGCTTGAACCGAGTCTGTATTTCTGTCAGTTAATGCGACAGAACCAGACAGACTTGCAGTACAAGTTTGACAACCGAAACTGACTTCGAACGTCTGTCGTGTCGAATTCGAGCTCAACTGAATCAATCCTTGTGGTAGAATTGCGGAGGCGACCGGCACCGTTTGCAACGTCTCATATAATTGGTCGAGAGGAAAAAAGAACGAACAACAGAACAATGCGCCAAGACAAAAAAAAACCCCAGCAACAACAACAACAACAAAAGGCGCTGCAGGTTACCAGGGTCCATTGAAAGTAAAGCTTAGAAAAGGTGAAGAACAACTGGAAGTGCCGGGCTACGATAACTGATAAGATCGATTCAATATCTTACAGGATTTTTCATTACATTATGCTTCATCACCACGAAGAGAGTAAGAAGCCTACTCCAAGAAAAGCTTCGCAAAGGATGTGGTAGAGGTGAACCTAACAGAGACAGTACTCAGCGTTGAAGAACTGCCAACCTGGAGATCCCCGCAGGCTCAATTACATTTGAAATGACATCTAAATCAAAGCGCAGTCGCACAGAACAGCACACTTCATAAGATCATACACTAGCGTAAAAAAGACAAGCTTGACTAGCTTTTCAATCCATTATTGGGTAAGCACTATTTCTATATAAATACAGATGTACCCGAATCTTTGTAAAGGTGGGCCATGAAAACTTGAGCGGTTTTTGTGAAAGGACACTAAATCACGGGTTTTATGCCCTCGGAAAGGATCAGAATGATATAAAAGAGAGAAGAAAGAACAAAGAAAGAGAGAGAGAAGAGAGGAAAAAAAATACTACGGAACCTTTTGTTTTTAATTTTGCAACTTTGAATCCGCACTATACGGTTAAAAAACTAGACAATATTTTTAGACGCATTTAAAACGCACGTTAGACGCATTTTAGACGTCAAGTTACACGAATTTTAGAAGTTTGACGCATCTGGAAAGGAAGGCACATGTATTCTAAGCGGAAAGTCTTACGCATACGTTAGTTTGTTTCAAATGCGTCCGAAACGCGTTTGAAATACATCTGGAACGCGTCTAGAACGCGTCTGTCACACGTTTGAAACGCAAGTTACTTTGAATTTGCACTATACTGTGAAAGATCTAGTATACAATAGTTTTAGATGCATTTTAAACGCAAGTTAGACGTATTTTAGACGTCAAGTTACACGAATTTTAGAAGTTTGATGCATCTAAAACGGAAGTTACATGTATTCTAAACGCAGTCTTACGCAACGTTAATTTGTTTCAAATGCGTCCGAAACGCGTTTGAAATACGTCTAGAACGCGTCTGAAACATGTTTGAAACGCAAGTTACTTTGAATTTGCACTATACTTTCAAAGAAGATATGTCATACAATATTTTTAGACGATTTTTAAACGCAAGTCGTTGACCTAATTTAAACTCAAGTTGTAAAATTCGTATAAGATTCGAAAGAAGCGCGTTAGCCTGCGTAGCAGTCGTTTCCGTTTCCTTCAAGCCAAGCGGGTCAAGCGCGCGAGGGCATTTGGCAAAAAGGAGCAAAAAACGTAGGAGGGGGGGGGGGGAGGGGCGGGGAAGGAAAGGAAACGCCTGCCGCTGAGCCCAGACATTTTACCGAACGCCCCCAAATGGCTTCGCTCCCTTGGGGCATACACTGTCACGTCAAATGTCACATGACAACCAATCATTTTTAACTTCTGGTAAATCTGAGCGACAACAGAATCGCGGCGGGCAACTTGTTTACTTCAAGTTGTAGTATATATTTTAGAAGATTTTCTCGAACTTTACGTCGCTCGAACAAAGGGTAGATAAATTACCCAAGACAAATTTTACTTATGTTTTAGAATATCAAATCATTTGTTTACAGCTGGAATTACAGACAGAATGAGCTTGTCCCACATGGCTAACATACTTCCTCACATTTCCAGGATAAATTTGTATTTCGCGTAAAATACAAAGTCGTTCTAAATATTGAAAACTTCCTTTTCAGACCGTAGTTAGAACTGAAATTTTCCTGCAAAGTATTTACTTGAGGCCTCCTCAATCTATTAATGATTACAGAGTTTGAGTAGAAATTTCTTTGTTCGTACGCGAAACAAGCTTTCAGACTAGCCAATTTTGCTTTCAGCTTTTCGTGTCTTTGAGACCGCCGACAGCCAGAACAAATTTTCTTGAATTTTTAAAAATTCCGGCAGGATTTCGAAAAACGAATGACACCATGTTTGTTGAGACGATAATACCTACCAACAAACCAAAGCGCAATGAAAACTAGTACTATATTTTGAGCATGACCGAGAATTTTGATTTTATTTGATGTTAATAGACATTCGCTCTTTATAAAGCAGTCTGTTGCTCCGGTTTCAACTGAAGTAACGTATCTCCCTGCGAAAGTAGTTTAGTCGTTTCCAAAGCAAACTCGAAATCGAAAGGACACTCGAGAGCATTCTTTTCCGCCTCGGCCATATTTTCATCTTTGATAAACGGTTAACCGGATGTCGTTTTGGTCTATGAGTTTGATTGACAGACAGTTGGCCAATGGTAATGCATCATTGCCTCCCGTTCGCTGACGAACGGCGTTCGGTAAATTGTCTGGGCTCAGCGGCAGGCGTTTCCTTTCCTTCTCCGCCCCTCCCCCCCGCTCCTACTTTTTTGCTCCTTTTTGCCAAGCTTGCCCCGCTTGGCTTAAAGGAAACGGAAACGACTGCTACGCAGGCTAGAAGCGCGTTTAAAATTCGTCTTATTTGCGTTTAAAATTCGTTTGAAATGTTGCTACTTGTTGGTTGCAGTCTAAAAACCGCTGAACCTATTGTTAGATTTTAAGCTAAAGCATCAAACAGGAGTGAAATAACTAGTGAACTGATTGCTCACTGCTGAACTTATTGCAAGATTTTAAGGTAAAGAAACAACAGTTGAAAAGCTGCTCAAGGTTGATATCGCTAAATGTTGAGCAGAAAAACGACTTCACTTACTTCTAGATTCTGAGCTGAGGAAACGATTAGCATTGGGAAAACTAGTGAACTTATTGCTAGATTTTGAGCTAAAGTAAAAGACAGGAGTCGAAAAATACAGTATTTATTGAAAAGCTGGCCGATGAAAACTTGAATGCTTTTCGTAAAACGAACGAACAAAAAAAAAATAATAATACACAAAAAAAGGAGACTTGTAAAGAGAAAACAATTTATTTAAATCTAATTGTCCAGTTTTCAATATTTAGCGTCCCAACTTAAAATATTCTAACGTGGTGTTAAGTTCAAAATTCCTCCTACAGAACTTTCTTTTTAACTCGGCTGCCCGTGTGATCCACCTGCGCAGACTCTGTGCCAACACCATGTGACAGCCAAATGGCACGAGCCAATGAGATCCAAGAACAGCTGAGGCTGCGCAGTTAGGCATCCACTCGCTTGTATAAATATAAATACCCAAGCTCCTTCGGAGGCTTCTCTGACAGGGCGACTTTACGATCATTGAAAATTACCCATCTGAAAATAATAATAAAAGATTTTAAATAGGTTATGTATTCAACGTTTAACTGTACATAAATGGTGACAAGACAAGATAACGTGAGGAAGCAGACCGAAGGCAAGGAAGTTTTTCGTTACCTTCCTTCTTTAAGCACGTGACAGACATAATGTCCGCACATTGTGGATGTGCCCATGTGACTGATAAACGCTATGAGGCGGTATTCTGTAAAATAACAAATAAACAGAGACTTCGTCATATGATACTCATGCAAGATTTAAATAAAATAGACCCTAGTATACTATTTTGGCTGAATGTTGTTTTCTTGTCGCAAATACCTGAGATGGGGCAACACTAATTGTATGAACACAGCGAGTTGTATTGATACTCGCAGCGTTGTCTGCAGTTTAAGCTATAACGTCGTTACTAATCCTTTCAACAGTATGTACTAAGTGAGAATGATGTATCATTCATTGAGTGACACAGGCACACTCGGGAAAAAGGAAATCCGAGTGCTCCTATCAGGAGTCGTACCTAAGACCTTCTGATTACTAGTTCCGATGCTCTACCACTGAGCTGCAGGAGACTCGTGGGAGCTAAGGCCATTAAACTAGGTTCATGGGACAAACATCCTGCATACTGCTAGGGTTCGAATCTCAATGTGTGGAATATGCACAATGGAATAAATGTGATGGTATATTAACAGTTACTAAAGGCATATCTATGATTCTCGAACTAGATTTATGCAGTTTTTTTTGCTGTCTTGACTGCTAATAATAATAATAATAATAATAATAATAATAATAATAATAATAATAATAATAATAATAATAATAATAATAATAATAATAATTATAAATTAAAAAACGACATAGGAACTGTGTGACTAGATATTGTTATCAACATACTGCCAGGTCCGTCTTTGTACTGGGGTCCAGTCTGCTGGCTGCCCTGTGTGTCCTCTTCCATAGTGTCAAGCTCGTGCGCATGGCTAAATATCCAATCTGCTGCTCTCTCCAAGTTATTATCCTAGAGTGCATTGACAAGAGGAACGAGAAGCCATTAGTTTAAACATTTGACCAAATTTTATTGTTAGAAAAAATGCAGTCAAGTAACACTTACGGTGGCTTTTAAAGCTTTGAGGGCCTGGGGTCGAGTGAATCCCATCGCCATAATCATTCCCACAGATTCTTCATTCACAGGTGTTGAGCCTGCGGTACTGCTTGCTGGAATGCTCAGTGGCGCGCTGAAATCTGAGAAAGTTTCACATTTGGTGGTATGATGTGTTCAACCCCTCAGCTGCTCAATAAGTCGCAGCCATTCTGAAATTGAACTGGCGCTTGACGAACTATTATGACAGCTAAAATTTGGCGCGCTAAACCAGATTAAACCATTTGCAAACAGAAGGCGTGTCACAGTTTTAAAACAGGAAACTTTTGAATGCAGAGGTCCACACAACGCAGGAATTAAACTTGCTGGTAATTTTGCCGGATCTCTCTTGTGAAAGACCTCGTGTCAGGCGTCACTTGAACGTGAAAATATGGCCCTGAGGAAGACTAATTCTATTAGTCGAAATATTGGCCACTAATAAATCTGCCCTTTGCCGTAGTGCCAGCCTTGCATTCAGTTTTGTATTTTAAAACAGACAATAATCGAAGTAGGCGAAAACTTTTAAGCCCTGTGGAATTTGGCAGTTATTTGGGTCCAGTGTGGAGCAGTCTTCTATCCGATGAAGCTTGGGGAAGACGCAACCCTGGGTTAACCGGCTAGCGCAAAAAGCTTATAACAGGCATCGGAAAAATCTAACCGAATAACCATTTTAAAGAAAAGGCTCTACTAAAAGATAAAAACGTTTTCCCTCTTTAGTCATTTCAAAGACATCTTAAAAAGTCGAAGGTTGATTTTTGCATATAACCAAATCTCTATTAATAATTTTTGTATTGGAAGAAAGATTTTTTGACCATAATTTTAATGTAATTGATGTATTAGATAAATTAACGTAACGTTGTAGCGAACCCGGTTTTTGGATCACCCACTCGATTAGCCCAGCTATGCTACTTGGGTGATCCAGGCTACTTATTGCTATTGTTCTTACCTTGGAGCGGGTTACAATTGACTGTCGAAGGTCATTTCGCGTTTGCTTTGGTTTTCCCTTACTACGCTCTGTGATTGGTTAACGAAATTCGCGCCACTTTGCCAACCAATCAGAAACAAAACGAAAACCAATCGTGCCTCGCTCGCACGCGTTTTCCCGCGCTTGGCGCCGGTTACATGTATTTACTTCGACCCCTGATTGGTTCATTGCGCTGTTTACGTCTATTGCGATTGGACAGATTAATTACTTTGGTTTGGGTTTAGCGTCTTTATTACATCTCGCTCTTTTTGTAATAAGCAATAAAATTAAATAAAATAAGATTGACTGAATGGAAGAAGTATTAAAAAGAGAACACCTGACAAATAAGCTGATGGAAATGCCCTACCTGGATCCCCCATGTGTTCTAGTACCCAGTTCATGGCGGGCTCAATACCTACGAAGAAAAACGCGCCAACTTTCAATCTTATCCACACAGCTATCGAAGGGACCCAGCATTCAGTAAACCTACATTTAATTGCGCGATATCTATGCTGGTACAATCATCTAGAGTTCACCCGGTATACAAGCAGGCAGTTTGACTTGAAAGAGCTTGTCCGTACATTTACCAACTTTGCCTTTCCCATTGTATACGATGATTGGAACATTATTGACTCTTGCAGTATGCAAAAAGTTTTAAAGAATGAACCGACCTTGTAAATGGCCTAGCTTGTTTGTAAGTAAGGGGTTCGACTCTCATGAGGTACTCGGAATTTTTTCTTTGTAGTTCCATGTTTACAGCAAGCACAAACTGAATACATTATAGTCTGTTTAACTATTAGCATAAATCCATTAACGCATCAATTTGAAGAGGAAAGGTTAAGAAAACGGCTTCATTTGTAGATAGGCATACACGGCCTTGCCGCAACTCGCGCCACTGAAGTTTTTGTTCCTCGTTTACCTGAGTAATTTAATAGCAGCCTTTATCAACTTTGCAACTAACAATATAAAAAGTTACGTTTGCGATGAAAAAATAAATTTATGCTTTGAGGACATACCTTGGTTATTAGTGTGGTATACAGCTTTTCTGCATCCTTCCTTGTCAAACCCCATGGACACAAGCTGCATCACAACACTATCGTCAATTTGAATCTCAGGAGCTAAAACAAATATAGACTATACATTACTAATGGCGTAGTGGTGAGAGCACTCGCCTCCCATCAATGTGGCTCGGGTTCGATTCCCGGACTCGGCGTCATATGTGGGTTGGGTTTGTTGTTGGTTCTCGTCTTTGCTCCGAGAGGTTTTTCTCCGGGTACTCCGGTTTTCCCCTCTCCTCAAAAACCAACATTTCTAAATTCCATTTGGAGAATGTTCCCCATTAGAGAGTAGGTATTTTTCACCGTGCTCTTTCAGAATATCATTTTTATAGTACTTTAATGCGGACAGGGACAAACATCAGCAAAAACTGGACAAACAGATTAAAATGGCGGCTAACACAGGACAGATGTGTAGAGTGACGGGAAGCAGATATCATACAATCTAAAATGTCAACAAACAGCAAACAGTTTACCTGCTGCAGGGGCTTGTTCAGCTTCTGGTAATTCTTCTTCGTTTGTCTGAAGACCAGTAGCTCTTAAGTGAGACAAGTCCAGCTCATCTAAAATGTCTATTGATACATCTGAAACATTTAACAACTAGATTAGAATGCAAGACAATACTTAAACGTTCATAAAATATGGTGCAATTAATATCGCTAGTCCCTTCACCTTCACATTATATTCTGGACCTTCCCAAAGCAAAAACGACTACTTATGGCCTACACTCCTTTTCATACTTAGCTAGTAAAATATGGAACTCTCTCCCGGACACTTATAGGACATCTGATTTTCTTCAATTCAAGCAAAAGGTCCTTAATTATGAGGCCTTTCCACAGTGTATGTAATGTATAATAACAGAATTGTAATTGTAATTGCATTTCATTTTATTTTATTTTGTCTATTTACTCTTTCTTTCTAGTATTTATTTTCTCGAAGATATTAGCTATTCAAAGCTACTCTGTAAATTCGAGGATAAATAAAGTATACGTATGTATGTATGTATTGATTCTGACTACACTATAACGAAACATTCAATGTGAAATAGTTTATTGAGGAATGGTCAGTCAGTCATCCGACAACAACAATGTGTCCTGACATATACTTATTACAACATACAACATGCTATAAAGTCTAACTTGAAAAGTTTGAAAAATTAAGTGTACCACGCCAGATACGAAAAACCACTAAAAAACCACTCTTTAGATGTGGCCAAAAAATATGTGGAAACGTATTCCCCATCTAATGCGGCGGCACAGAACCTCGAGGAAGAGGTACAAACAAACCCATAACTCCATAGAAAAAATTTAACTAAATTTGAAAGCAGCGAACAGGAAGACTGACTGAGCTAGAATGATTAATATTCCCCGCTAAAACATTAAATACTCAAAACTCTCCCCTGAGAATACTAAAACCTCTCAATCGTGCCATCAGAATAGTAATTTCTGACTAAATCGTTCCTTAGTCACTCAACCGTCAGAAATTACATAGGTCGTGGGTTCTATTCCCGGCGAGGTCAATTGACAAATATTAATTTTTTGCCTCGTGCGATCTCCCATTTACTTACTAGAGCTAACGCTCAGTGGGAAATTCACGGGTTCACTTTAGTACTTTAACATACACTGCAGAGTTACTGATAGCCTGATACATGCTGATCAATAGCTTTCGGTTTGAAAAAGAGCTACACAATAGGATTTTTTCTAACGCGTATAATCTTAGCATCAATCATGATTCACATTTGAATTCAGAAGGAAAATGGTCAAACGAGCTTATTACGTACAAGCCATTATAATCTTGCCAAAGAGCTCAAAACTTCGGAACTTTTTACGGCCGTTAAATTCAACGTATTATCAGCCTCGACCGCTAGCTTTGAACTTGAAGATTTTGTGTATATTTGAATGTAAGCTAATCTGTTTTAAGTCGCACTGATAGCATTTTAATGTTTTTACACTGCATTTAATTGTATTTAATATTTAGTTCTACTTGTATTTAATTTAGTAGGAATGTATTGTACACGATCCCACAAGCTTTCAGCTTTCATATACATCGTGTATAAATAAAGGCAACCTACCTACCTACCTACCTACCTACCCACCCACCTACCTACCTACCTACCTACCTACCTACCTACCTACCTACCTACCTACCTACCTACCTACCTACCTACCCACCTACCTACCCACCTACCTACCTACCTACCTACCTACCTACCTACCTACCTACCTACCCACCCACCCACCCACCCACCCACCCACCTACCTACCTACCTACCTACCTACCTACCTACCTACCTACCTACCTACCTACCTACCTACCCACCCACCTACCTACCTAATTTCTTTGGAACCCAGTCGTCACCAAGGGTGAACTTTTTCATTTGCACCATCAGATAATCAGGAAATGTCGCAAATCTTGTTGATCTGTAACAAAAATGGCACACAAACAGAGGTTACAGCAAGATGCCTGCACGTGATATGTAGGAATAAATAGAATCAGATAAGACATTGAAGGGTGTGATGTGTCAACACGATTCCAGTTGTGACCGAACTATTGTCTACCTACAAAATAGATTCTCTACATAATCGATCGTTTCTTCTATTACATTGCAGTAAACGTCGACGAATTAAACTAATGATCGCATAGCAAACTCCTTGACGCTATTAACCCTTTAACCCCTAACATCAAAGAACAGATTCTCCTATCTTGTCCCCATACTTTTCTTATAAAAGTACTGGGGAGATGTTATTAAAATATCAAGAAAATTCACCTTGGGTGATCATATCCTTAATTCTCATGACCTCAGGGGTTGAAAAAGCATTGATATTACGAGGAGAAATTTGACTGGCTGCTAACTGTTTGGGCCTAAAGGGTAAAGGTTCGGTCGATAAACATCTTTGAATATCGCGATGCAATTTACTTACTTTTGAGCCACACTTTTCGCTTGTAGAGCTGTGCTGTAAAAATCGTCGACGATTTCTGGGGAAGCAAATGCCTCAATGCAGGCTGACATGGTTACTCTGGGACGCACCATTTCACTGGGATCTCTAAAATACAAAATCACAAACTTTGGATCAATATGCACTTCATTTTCACAACCACTGAGCCACTGAGTGACTGTGGTGTTCAGATAAGAATAAAACATCTCCTGAACAATGTTTCTGTACCAGAAAGAGTTTCACTCCTAACATCTTCTCAACATTGAAAGTGAGACTGGAGAGAACGTGCGTGTGACTTTCGCGCGAGATAATCAGCAGCTTCCGTGCTTCGCGTCTCGCGAGTTCGCGCTATCGGCGATAATTTGCGTCACTCTTCGTGAGTTTTGAGAGAAAAAGAAAACGACTGTATCGAATTTGAACCATTTTTTAAATAAACAAATGATTAATAATGACAACATTGTTGATCAAGGATATCAAAATCTTTTCCGGGTTTGAAACGAAGCAATCCAAACTCTTCGCAAAGACAGGTAGGTGACTGCATTGAGCAAGAGCGGCATTATCGCAGAAGGGATGACTGAGAAAACTGAAATACACAATGTACGTCTGCTGTTCCTTTGTATCAGTAGCTAATGAACATAATTTTTACCAAGCTTAGCTGATGCAAAACTGAATTAAACAGACTTAAGAAAGGTCTTTGAAAAAAAGTTAAAATATTTTGAGGTGACATACAATCTTTCCTTCTTTGCTTCTGCTTCTTTCTGCTTCAATTCATAGGCTGCTACTTCATCTGTGAAAACAAGAACCACACAAAACGAGAGAGGTAAATAAAGTTTGTATTTAAGAAACTATAAAAAACAAAAAACACACAAAAAAACACAGAGGTACATGGACAAAATAGCCCGATCCATCTTAGACTTGCTACAAGTCGACCTCACGAGTTTGGCGAGCAGAGCGAGCTTTTTCATTCTCGCGAGTTTGGCGAACAGAGTGAGCTTTTTCAACCTCGCGAGTTTGGCGAGCAGAGCGAGCTTTTTCAACCTCGCGAGTTTGGCGAGCAGAGCGAGCTTTTTCAACCTCGCGAGTTTGGCGAGCAGAGCGAGCTTTTTCAACCTCGCGAGTTTGGCGAGCAGAGCGAGCTTTTTCATTCTCGCGAGTTTGGCGAGCAGAGCGAGCTTTTTCAACCTCGCGAGTTTGGCGAGCAGAGCGAGCTTTTTCAACCTCGCGAGTTTGGCGAGCAGAGCGAGCTTTTTCAACCTCGCGAGGTTGGCGAGCAGAGCGAGCTTTTTTATACCGCGCGCGAGCGTCGAAGGGCTTTTTTATGAGCTTTTTTAGACAGCGCCATATAAATCGGACGAAGGACTTTTTTGAAAGTCTAGATCCATCTGTGATATCTTGGCTAAAAGAGAAAACTACAATTTCTCAAGAAGGAAGGAGGTGTAAAATACATTCTATAAATTTGTTCATGAATTGATCAAACGATTCAATTTCTCTGACATCCTACAAGACTTCAGAACAATAATAAATTATAGCAAACAAATCAAAACAATACAAGATATAAAAATGTGTCTTGCCGGTCTCCGTTTTGGCCATGGTCTCCTTAATTTAAAAACAGCCTATCCATGCTGTGAAGCCTGCATCAAAAGCCTAAGGGCCTCCCCACCAGTCCTCCTCACCCCACCCCCCTTCCCTCTTTGCATCTTCTCCACAGGTCCCCGGTGGTTCAGTAAATTTTCTCACCTTTGTTTAGCACTGCCTCCATTGGTATTGATAGCGACAACAGTGTGTCCTCTCTGCTGTTATAGCGGACTTTTCCTGACTGCGTACACTGTGTACGTTCTTCTACCTGAAATCATAATGGGACGAGAGGGTCAACTATCAGACGTCTGTTATTACATACATGTACGTGTATGTTGAGTACTACATGGATTAAAGGCCCACACAAAAATACCATAAATTTCCAAATATAGAACTTAAAGACATGGGATTATTTTCTGAGAGGAGTACTACATTGAGTACTGTATTGAGGGCGACCTGCACAATAGACCATATTCGTATTCTCGGTATTGAACTGGGTCGAGCTTGCAATGGAGGCTCATGCGGGGAAATGTATTAGAAACTATTTGCAGCTGAAAAGATTTCCCCGCATAAGCCTCGTGTGCAAGCTAGTTCCAGTTCAATACCGAGAATACGAATACGGTCTATTGCAACGTCTTACATGGTTGGTCGAGAGGGCAAATGAACGAACAACAGAACAATGCTCCCAACCCTAAACAACAATTCAGCAAAACAAGCAGGAATAGATTAAAACAACTAAAACTGACGGCCGCTATAAAGGGGAAGGGAGAAGTGGAATCGGGCGCGCGCAACGCGCGAGGGGAGTGAGGTGCATCACGCACGCGCCCGCCACGCAGGCTACCTTAGTGTCAAGAGGCTTATTACCAGACAGATGTCTACATTTGAGTACCGTTTTGGGGGGCGGGGAGGGGGAAAGGGGGTGTTATTTTTGAGCAGAGGGAGGGGGTGAGGGACTTACTTTCGGGGTTTTTTATTCTGAATACTACAATAGAAGTTTGGTATGAAGAGGTAAAAAAAAACCCTGATGTTGGGTAACAAGATATTTACATTTAACACATAGATTTACATTCACAAGTTTACTATGTCACTAGATCTACCAGTAACAAAAGCAAGCCACGTATGGCTCTCTCACCTTGTACCTAAACGAGTCTGCTGGGTTCACTAGTCCCGGCGTACTGGATCGCTAAAGAACACGTCAAACAAACCAAATGCCATTGAAAAATAAAGAATTATGACTGAATAGCTCATTCTCTAAACCCAGTTACTAATTATTATTGTTTTCCTACGGTATCCTCCGAGACCAGAAGAGAAAATGGGCATCAAAAACACGAATAATTCCAATTACGAGGTACGTGTAAGTCTTATGGTGAGTATTAACAGAAAAATGGAATCAAACCCAGTTGTTTGAAAGCTGACTTACGCTAATCTTAAACAATTTACAGTCCTTTACCAAGGTCCCAAAATCTGGAACTCTCTCCCAATATCAATTACTTCTTCATCTATTTTTTTAAAAAATGTTGCAGTGTTTATCTGTGAAATCATGAATTGAACAAGCCGCTCTTACGCAGAACCATATTTTCTATTTATTAATGACAGCCGACATGGCCTCTCTTAGAAGCCAGGTGGTTCCTTGAGGTCTCCTCGCCATTATTGTAAATTGAATTGTTCCTTTTTTTTAGTAACGTAAATAAATGATGATGATGACGATTAAAAGTTAACCGAGGTTTTCATCTTGCTCGTCAAAAAGGTTTTTAAAGGCTAATTTTAACCTAATGGTAAAGAAAAGTCTAATTCTAAACTGAGGGACAAAAATTTAAGAATCTTTATTCGTTAGTAATTAGACACGAATCAAAGTTCACGTTAACCCAGAATTAGCTTAATCGGGCTTTGAACAACTAGGCGCAGGTCGACTACGTTGGAGTAGCAAGTTAAACAAGGTATTTCTTCTTTGTTGGAAAAATAAGAATAAGCCCAGAGCTACAATAATGCCGGGCATGATAAAAAGTGAGAAAAAAAAAACGAAACAGGAAAACAAGGAAAGAAAGAACCAAGTAAGAAAGAGGGAAGGAATAAAAGAAGGAAGGAAAGAAAGCAGAAGAAGAAAAATTGAGAGTTTAAGTCGACACAAACCTCAGTTCTGTCTATTGTGGAGACTAAATGCGTAAAAAACTCCTCGGCATCCTGTTGTCTGTTGCTGGAGAATTCAGGGTGACCACGACCAATCACTGATTTGAACATCTGCGGTGCAATGCCATCTTGTTCCTGAAAAAACAAACTTTTAACAGTTACAGTACATACCGTTTTAATAACAATAACTTAACTTTAATAATAAGTCTCTAACATAACACAGGCTAGAGATTACAATGAGATGCCGAAGCCAGGGGCCTAAATGGCACAGGTCGTCAGGTGAAGAAAACAAATCGATGTTGCAAGATGTGCTGCTAATACATAACAAAGCCAGCTTAGCTTTTAAACCCTAAATAAAAACGATTCCAAAGATATAAACAATTAGCAAGATACTACATAACAAAATAATTAAAGCCAATTAAGTTAAACCCTAGAATAAATACAGTTAAAAACTAAGTTTAATTTAGAATTGAAAAGAGAACCAATGGCTTAAACAGGAAGTTCTGGTATAAAAGGGGCCTGGCCAGGCCATTCTCACCTTCAGTTGTCATCAACCATAAGAGCATAGGCAACTGTCAAACAACATATGTCTTTTTCTTCGGCTTTTACCAATAAAATTGGCTTAGTTTTCAGGATAACCCTTGTTAAACAAATAAGAACTTGATATCCTATATTGCTGTGGTGATATTATAAAATTTTGAGGCATATTTTAGAGAGGACGCTTGAGTCAACAACTTGCCACGACTGAACAGCGTCTTAATTTGCATCTCACGCCCACAAAGGTGTGAAATGAAGAAGGGGCTTGCCCTTTTATAGCGGAACTTCTTGTTTAAAAACACAAAATAGGTAACACCACTTCAAACCTCAAGTTATCACGCAACAATGTTAAAACGAATTATGCAGTTACCCACTAGATTACGTTGTGTACGGAGCATTGTAATATTTTAACAAGTCATACTCGATCTACTTGTTCCTCGGTTGTTTCATGTGTTTCTTTTGGTGGTTCCTGAGAATATTTTCCTGAAAGAAGCCCATCTGCAAACTTTGCCCTGCAATATCAAACTCGGCCACATCAGTAAGAAAATAACAAATCATTCTATGGTTATTCAACATACAATATACTATATACACCGATAATTTTACCCTCAAAACGCAGCAGAACCCTGTTAATTTGACCACCTTCGGGCCAGGAAAATGTGGTCGAAATGAAAGGGTGGTTGGATTAACGAGGTTGTAAATTAAGGAAATGACTGGACTTTCAATTTGTTTGGGGCACAGAAAAGTGGTTGTAATGACGAGGTGGTCGCAAGGCCGGGATTCACTGTATACATCTAACGTTGTCACATAGGGATAATGGCACACTTTGAGCCACCTGATGAATACCTTAAGGCCTGCTGTGTAACACACTATGATGTACCAGGCTCTACCTTACTTGTGTACTTACATTTGAGTATTGAAATCCCCTGTAGGGTCTTCAGGAGCCTGAAAAAATATTGACGCACACTGCTCCCCATATCTGAAAGAGAAAGTCACCTAAGTAAGAGCATTGTTTTGAATTGCTTACTAGACAGTCGCGCAACCAAGAAAGCTAATAAATGTAAATGCTATCCTAAAATGTTTAAATTTACAGTCAGTGTATGTGTCACGCAAGACCAGTATTTCCAAGAATGAAATAATAATAATTATTATTTCATTCTTGGAAATACTGGTCAAATACCTTCAAATACTATAATGTAAAGAAAAATTCATAGCTTTATACTGGCCCTGTATGGTTTAAATATGGCACTTTAATATGTAACAATCAGGGATTGAAAAGTATCAGTCAATCCTTTTACATATTTGTACATAATTGTACATTGAAATATAATTGTACCTTTGTTTAAACTCTGGGAGAGAAAACAGAACTTGCATCACTGAATTCATATAACAGCTGAAAAGGAAAAGGACAGGAATAGAGATAAAAAGCACTGTCTGAGAAAAAAGATACGTCTTCAGACATATGCTCAATCTTAATTGTGAGTAGTACAATATATGTCCGAATTAAGCGAACCAAAACATACGCACATACATGTAACGCATCTGCTCAAGACATGTACACGTCTGAAACTGCAGATGTGAGTCTAGTCGGGCTCATTAGTATGTATGAAGTAGCTCACTGTTTTTGTATGGTTGATCTTTCATTGTTCTTTTGAATAACAGGGATTGTACCAGGGTAATATTTTGGATCTTTCCTCCAGTCTTCAAAATAGTTTAATAAGAAAAGGACAACTGTCTTGTTTTTTTAAAAACATGTTTCCACAGCTCTTCTGTCATCTTCAAAATGCTGGAACAAACTGAACAAAAGCAACAACAACAAAATGTTCAACAAACAAACAAACAATTACAAACATAAATTAGCTCAGGAGTTAAAGTATTGGTTGATAAATAATTGCCCTTCTGTTATGAAGCCTGCTCAACATATACATGTAGTTTTGCTTTAAAAAGTCCAGCACAAAAGTTAATAAAATATAATTTACATACAACATACCTGTTTCCTAAATTCTTTAATCCCGTGTATCCTGGCCCATACAAAGGAGTTAATTTCTTGCCAGATTCCTAAACAAACAAGTAAATGCTCATCACATTGTCTTATGCAAACTCAGTAAGTATTTCTACACACTCAAACAGCTGTACAACTTGAGTCAAAATTTAGTGGGTCATCATGGGGTTACAAGACTGTACAGTCCTCTCACCTGTATCACATCCCACTCCCTAATTCTCATATTGATGTCTATCTCCAACTCTGCCATTGTCTTGTCCGTCTGCAATCACAAGAGAAACATGTTTAGTACACAAATAACTAACAGAGTTGTTTTTGTTCTATGCATGGAAAACCTAAGATATGAATATTTGTTTCCTGAAAATGAAACCTTCAACTTCTCACGCATAACATGTTAAATGTTGTAGGATTTTGGAACATGGTCAAAGGGGGAAAGGGAAGCAAATAATCATCTACAGGCAGAAAAAATTTGCTGGTCATCAGCAAAATTTTGAGAGCTACAAATGTAGAACTGGGTAATCATCATGGGGACTTTAATGAATTTGGATTAAAACTGCGATGAAATTGAAACTTAGCACCTTTTCTCCTATATCACATGCTCCTCATGCAGCCAGAGAAAGATATCCATTGATTTTCTCAACGGGAGAACAATCCATAATCAGTTTTTTGCAATTTGCCTAATTCTTTAAGTTGCCTGGCCACCTGTAGCCAGTGGGACTTATTTATACCTGTCTGGTAGATTTTCAGAGAACTACATGTAGTAATACATGTATGTCTGGAGTAATTTGAAACAAAACCAAACAATTAAATTTTTGGTTTCCTTTGATTCCAATAGCTTTCTACAGTACTTAACAAATATAGCTAATTCTACAGTAACAAGCAATTTGCATGTTGATATCAGAGCTTAAAGGGTTAAGGTGGTAGGAAACATATATAATCAGGCAAACCATTACTCCCTAACACACCTTCTCCATCTGTGTGATGTTGATTCCAAAGTGCGCAAGATGCTGAGCAAGATGAGGATCCTCCACCATGTCATCTTCATCATAAGAAAACACATCTTCCCAAAACAAAAATAAGAACTATTATTATATAGTTACTTAGACTTTCACTCAACAAAACGAGTACTGTGATTGGTTGATTCTTGGTCACGTACCCCTGATCAAATACAAAATGTATCCCGACCGGGATACAATTCCACAGTCGTTGCCCTCTCAGTTGTTTGTTTGTTTGTTTTGCTGTGACTGTTGAAGGGAAAGTCTAAATATAGAACAAAGCACTTAATGTATCGTCCCTCAGCTAGAAACTAGTTAGTTTTGTTTTCCCTTGAGTCCTGATGTTACCCTCGACTTCCTCTCGGGAAACATCAGGACTCTCAGGAAAACAAAACTGTTTCCCCCGGGACCATACATTAAGTGTATAACACTACTCTATTTCGGCTTGGAATTCACTTACAATGAATGACCATTGCAGTTATGTATGCAAACTTATTCAGTTGCAAAATTCAGGCTTGAATGGGAAATCTTCAAACCCATGACCATTGCAATGCTGATGCAGTGCTCTACCCGTTGAGCTATCAAAATGTATGAATGTCATAATTTGTTTCACTTTCATGTAATCACCACTATGGGCATACAGTATTTATTTAAGAATTCAAAAAATTACCAGCTATGGGTACATGTATAAATTACAAATGCACAAAATCAGCTATTATCCCACTGAATAAGGAGTTGTTTTTTTTAATTTCCCAATAGTTACCTGCACCGTCAGGAGTGATTGTTCCAAGTTTCACCGCTAAAGGATATTTTGTTTCTTTGTAATAATCAGCAGCATGATTGTTACCTCCTGAGCCTAGACAACAAACAAACAAACAAACAGATTTGTGTTTATAATCAGTAATGCCTTTTTTGGCATATTCACACATTGAAGAATAGTAAAATGACATTAAAATAAAGTAGTGAGAAGTAGGCAAAAATAAATCATGAGAAGTGGTATGTGTTGGGCCCTCTAATATGCAGTTTCAGAAAATTTCCATATTCCCCCCACGGAAGGTTTACTGTTTTGCACCCCCTGTTCCCCCAGGAAATTCCAATTTAGCATCATACTTTGCTTCTAAATTTTTGACTTTTAAGACCCCCCTCCCCTCAGGAATTTTCGATGACCTACCATGGGGTAGGTATGGATTTTTTCTGGAACTGCACAATATCATGTACTACTAAATACACATTAGGTTAAACGTCAAGTTGCACTTTGAGCCTAAGTGGTCCACACAGTTGGAGCTTAACCCTTTCACTCCCAGGAGTAATCAATATGTAACTTCTTCCTACATTATCCATACATAAGAATAAAGAAAATCATCAACTAGATGATATTGCTCAATGATGTAACACCAAATTCTGAAGCAACTACAAATAGGAGTATTGTTGAACTGTTCTACCCCCTGGATGGGATGCTACAGCTAATTCCATTGCAGGGTTACCCCCAGCAGTACTGTATGTCGTTGGTACCCATTTATACACCTCTGTGAAGAGAGACAATATGGAAGAAAGTTTCTTAATTATCTAAGGAACAATGCAGTATTATGCAGAAGTTAGCAACCTCGCCTCGAGCCACCAACCCTCCCATCTTCCGGCCATTTGATCAACAGTCCGATACTCTAACCAATAGACTGCACACTAGTTAGACTTATGTATGAATTCATTCATATTTCTGCATGATAGGTTTGAACCCAGTTATGACTGCCTGAGTAAACCTTCTTGTGAGGAATGCCAGCTTGGGCTTAAGTATCAGTGACAACATTCACTAGTTCAAATTTCCTTGTTCAGGATTTCATGTAACAGAGAATGAAAGCTACCAACCATCAAAATAGCGCCTGCCACACAAAATTGTTCCATCAGTTAAGTTGAGCCACAGATTTTCCTTCAAATCACATTTTGCACACTTCCACCCTCTGGAAAAAAAGTAAATCAATCAATCAATCAATCAATCAATCAATCAATCAATCAATCAATCAATCAATCAATCAATCAATCAATCAGTCAGTTAATCAGAAAATTGATCAGCAAAGAATCAATCAATCACTCAGTCAGATGACCAGTCATTCAGTCTTATTAGTTAATTAATTAATAATAATATTAATTAATTAATAATTAAACAGTCAGTCAGTTAAAATCAATCAATGAATCTGAATCAGTCAGTCAGTCAGTCAGTTAGCCATCTGTCAATCAGTCAGTCGGTCAGTCAGTCAGTCAGTCAGTTGGTCAGCCATCAGTCAATCTGAGCCAGTCAGTCAGCCATCAGTCAGTCAGTCAGCCATCAGTCAATCAGTCAGTCAGCCAGTCAGCTGTCAGTCAGCCAGTCAGTCAGTCAGTCAGTCAGTCAGTCAGCCAGTCAGTCAGTCAGTCAGTCAGTCAGTCAGTCAAAGAGTCTGAGTCAGTCAGTCAGTCAGTCGGTCAGTCCATCAGTCGATTAGTAAATTGACAATTAGTCAGTCAGTCATTCAATCAGTCAATTTGTCAGTCATTCAGTAAGTAATACACTGTACATGTAATAGGGTTAGCCAGTCAAGCATGTCCTCTGTCAGTTGTATTATTGGCTGGATGCCAATCTGTCTGTCAGCAGGGGTGGGCATAATTAAATGGAAAAGTTCAGCAAAACAGCCATCAGTTCATGCACATAGGGACTACCCACCTTGGAGGAACTTTAACACCATTATCCAGTTGCAACAGATTGTCTGCATGCCTTAAAAAGAACAAGATAACATACTTGTTAATACTTTTATTTTAAAGCCAAAACACATTAAGAAACACCATCAAGCAAGTGGACTATGTGTACATACTTAGAGATCACTCTCTTTTCTCCATCCCAAGATGCCACTTGGTCTTTGTAGGCTGCTGTGTCGGCAGCGATTATTCCTGCAATGGATAGCTGAGCCTATCAATTAAAATAATTTCTGGTTAATACATAAACTGTATTAATAAATATTAAGTAATATTTATAACTTGGTTGTGTTAGTGGCATTATGAGATGTTTTATAAATACCTGAAGGGGAATTTCGGCATTTGGAACCAGAATAATGTGTGGATCTCCACTGGTACCCAACACTGACACTGAGTGGAATTCATCATATTCTACCTGCAAACCAAACAACAATGCATTATGGGCAAATTAAAGTTAATCTGTACTCAGTAATTAACATTGTTGAATCTTGAACAAATTTAAAAGCAAACTTACATGCCTCTCTGAACTATGCTAGAAAAGCATTAAATTGTTAAATTCTGTCATAACTGCAGTACCTTTGGTTTTTCCACATCAAATCCACCTTCAACGCCTGCGAATGAAGACCACAGAAAGTAAACCCTAGTGAAAATCTTTAATGTACCTCAAGGACCTTTAAACCTTTAACATCTAATATCAAAGATTCTCCTAAGTCCAGATACATTTCTTATAAAATTACTGTGGAGAGTTAAAATATCAAGAAAATTCTCCTTGGATGATCATATCCTAAATTCTCTGACCTCAGGGGTTGAATAAGCATTGATATTATTAGGAGAAATTTGATGCTGATCACTGTTACGTTAAAGCCAAAGGGTTTAAGATCTGCATAAGGAGCTTCTCTTTTGAGAGAAATCCTCAAGGATCTTCCTTCTAATCCTCAGAGACCTTTGAAGATCTTGCATTAAATGTTGTAGTAATGATCCTGGAAATCCCTGCAAAGGACCTGCACAGATCATGAAGGATCTTGCAGTTCTGATATTACAGGATCCTGCATAGAATCCTTCAAGGATATCCTGTTTACAAGATTTTACTGGGTGCTGCAGAATCCTGTAAGTATTCTTCAGTTTTTCTACCATTTGGGATCGATTCTGGGAAAGAAGGATTTTATAGGATCCTGAAGATTGTATAGGATCCCATGAAGAATTTACAAGGGACCCTGTGGAAAATCTCAGGGGTCTGACAGATCGTGCTGTTCTCATCCTATAGATCCTGTGTAATATCTTTCAAAAAATAAATGAATCAATTTATTTAATTGTCAATGTATTTTTTAGCACTAATTGCGGACACTTTCCAGATCAAATTGGAATTTGGAAAGCAGAGGGGAAAACTGGAGTACCCAGAGATAAACCTCTCAGAGCAAGGATGTGAACCAACAACAAACTTAAGCAACATGATGCCAAGTCTGGGAATCAAACCATGAAGTCCTTTACCCAGGAATGCTAGTCCCAGCAGGATGGAATAGAGCAGTTTTCAACGAGTGTCGAGAGTAATTTCGCATTTGCTTTGGTTTTGCATTACTACACTCTGTGACTGGTTTTAAATAACACTCGCACAACTTTCTCAACCAATGGGAATACAAACCAAAACCAATCGTGTTTGGCTGCACGCGTTTTGCCGTGCTTGGCGCCAGTTACATGTATTTGCTTTGAATTCTGATTGGCTCGTTGTGTTGTTTACATCTGTTGTGATTGGCCAGAGTAATTACTTTGGTTTTGGTTTTACAACACTTGATTGAAAGCCGCTCTAAGGTACAACTGAATGGCATATATGACCATTAGAAGCCATGAGATCTATCAGTAATTTTATCCGCTATTTAATAGATAATTATTTTGCCAAAAAATTCATCCTTTTACTGTGATCCTGGGAATTGAATAGTAACTCTGCTAACTTACCAATTGCTAATCTTGTGGGTTTTTTCTTTGGTGGAACATCTGTAGTGGTGTCTGTTTCCGTCCGAGGCTAAAAACAAGGAAATAATCAATCAATTTAATAACAATAACAATAAAAATAATGATGATGATGATGATGATGATGATGATGATGATGATGATGATGATAATGATGATGATGATCATCATCATAACAACAGAAGGTGAATTACATGTATATCATTTCCCACAGCACTGACGTAGAGAAATGTTTTAACCTTATTAACAACAAAGTAGTAAAAATACCTTTTTCACTTTCTTGAAATTCAGGAATACTCGGTGAGATGTTTTAATGATGTGAAGATTAATGTGTTCTTCACAAAACCCAAGGAATGTAGCCAGACACACATAGAGACCTTTCTCACACTCCTGTGAAAACAATTATATTATAAACAATTGCAGTGTACACCAGTTATTCAGCAGCATTTATAAAACATGGGCTGATAATGAATGGAAAAAAAAATGGCACCTATGGATACCAGCCTCGCTGCTGCTATTAATAGGTAGTTTTCACCTCACACATCGTCACGCAAGTGAAAAAATAAAATCCTCAACCATTCAATAGATGAAGTCAAGAAATTGATATGTTGTAGAAGAGTGATACATAAACAACGTGTGAAAGCCACAGGGCTGTGCGATATCTCCTAATCGAGTTATTCGAGAAAATGCACCACGGAAAATTACAGAGTTTAGTATGGGACGCCATGTTGGTGCCCCGTCTGATGGGCACCAACATGGCGGCCGGAAACCAGCAAAAACATCTGGAGTTTACCTTGGCTATTTCAAAGCCTTTCTTCTCTCTGCTGGACTTTCACACATTGACATTAACGCTTCTATTACATGTTAGCTGATCAGACCTAAAAAAACCACAAGGCGAATCGATGTTTTCATGTACGTGACATGTTTAGAGCAGCAATCCTTCTGTCACATACTGCGCAAAAATCTAAAATTCAAACTGCTCTATTTTCAAAACAAAGAATGCTATCCTGCTGAAAACAAGCAAGCCGATGGAAATTTAGATTTTCTTATGTGTGATGAAGATAAAAACCCAAAATTGTGTTTAGTTATGAATTTCAGTTTTTTTATGATGTCATATGAAAACCAAGAATAGAAACTGTTCTAGGAATTTTTAAGAATTTTAGAAATTTTTTGGATAAATTCCAGGAAGAATTTTAACCCATTTTTCGATAATGTGTACCTAAGCCTACCTCCACCCCACCCCCCTCCCTCTACAGCTTAACACTGATTGGTGCATACCAAGTACGGAAGCTCAAATGCCATGTCATAACTCCAGAAAGTTCACAGAAAGGAGCTCGCCCGATATATGCAATTTCTGGGCTAGAGTTGTGATCACACCACTCTTTCACTTGCTTTCATCTCTCAATTCAGAGGAAGTGGCAAATCCATAAATGGTAAACAGTAACTTTGCTTGCGTGTGGGGCAAAACAGCTGATAGCCTGCGTAGCTGGCGGTTTTTATGGTTGGGCTCACCGGAAAGCCGGGCACGAGGGCCAAAACGAGTGGCGATGCCGCGGGGAAATGGGGCGAGGGCAACGAGAAGCCGCTCGTTGACGCGGCTTCGCCGCGACTGTCGCGGTTCTCTCCCCATTTCACCCGCAGCTGCACCACTCGTTTTGGCCCGGCTTTCCCGCCCACCAAAACCGCCAGCTACGCAGGCTAAACAGCTGAAAACTGACAAACTTGCACGTGTGATAAAAATGAAATGTACCGGAGAGTTGAAGCAGTAAACACACTCGTCTTTGTAAACCTTGTCGCCTCCTCCTGGCACACGGATGCTAGAGCTCTTTAAATACTCCATCACGGATCAATCACCCGCTACAATGTTCGATAAAAGACAAAAAAATGAAAAGAGAAAATGACAGATCAGAGAGAAAAGACGAAAAACTCACCAGCTTATGGGCAATTCCGCTGACAATCTGTCGTCAACAAAACTTTTCCCGTTGTATAAGACACCCTAAAGTGTCTGCGAAAAGAGCTCTTTTCTCGGGGTGAAACAGAAGACTGAGGCGTCTGCTCTCACAGGTTACAATTACAAACAGATAAGAAACTCGTGGAATTTGTTCTAGCCAAGTCCATAGTGAATTCTCCACCCCTGATGGGTCCGTCTGAATACCATTTTCTGCATTGGCTTACGGGCAAAATATTTTTCGGGGTGGGCGGGGGCCAATGAATCTTGTGGCCGCTGGGGGAGGGGGGGGGGGGGGCTAAAGTTGACTATGGCCAGAATGAATCTTGTAGCCGCTGGTGTCAGAACTACGTAATTCCTTTTCATAAGAAATAAACAGATATAATAAACTGCCATAAAGCAATGGCGATTGTGACGTGGGGTTGATAGCCATGCACGACTCTCCTGGGCTTCTTGCAGTGTAAAATCCCCTAATGTAAAGTGTTACATACCCCGTTTAAATTTTCAGACTCTAATAATAATATTATCAAAGTCTTTCGTCTCTCATTGCAAGTATGCATGTCAGGTCAAGAAGCTTCCGGCATGGAGGATAAACCCTATTTCCATCTTCCTCGCGCTCCGCCAAGCGCACGGGTGTGGGCGTTTGTTTCCGCTCCCCAAGAAAAAATGAAACCTGAGCTCGACCTGTTACCGACATTAGCAACTACCTACTGCAGTGTAGGATTGTCAGCTGTGCGTATTTCACATACTATTTTTTTAGGCTTCTTCCAATTACTTAAATAAAGGGTTTTTTTTCCAAAAGGAGTGTACGTAGAACGGATGTCAGTTTGGCATAAATAGAAAAGCGCTCAGAAAGTGTCCAGTTTAAGCACCGTTCTGCGTATTTTCTGTACTATATCGGGATTCGTACTTCTGCTCTGATTTTGAGAAATTTCTCCACATCACACCATTTTACGGAAAACAGTCAGATTTTTGACAATAAATAGATAAGAAATTGCCAGCTTTAAGTACAGTAAATACCAGTCAGAGTAACTTGAAAACCCCAGGAAATGACAAAACTTCTGGGGTTACATGTCCCCGCACCCCCTTAGAATTTCGCACCTTTGGCGCTCTTATTTTCGGAAAACGGTGACACTTTCTTCTGGATCAGCGCCTAAAGGACTGAGTATGACGATGGCAGAAGTCCCAGTGCATCAGCCATGGTACAAAACAATAAAACGTACTTGCATTCAACACACGAAATCCGTTGTGGATGCTATTAAAACTGAACAAGTTTTTACCACCTCTTGGCCAAGCAAAAAACGACATAGACTGTTTTTGCTGGAAGTCCTTTTAATGATTTTCACTGACAGGAGACTCTGAAAATACTGTACTAGTCAGGCCCACTTTAATTAAACAACACTCTTATAACTACCCTAACACCAACTGGTACGGCAATTTAACTATTAAGAAAACTAACTAAATAAAAATACTTATATAGCGCATTTACCATAAAGTGTTCTAATGCGCTTTACAGTGTAAAATCAGTCGAAAGCTTTCCTAAATAAAAAGTCTTAATTTAAAGGAAGAGAGACTTGTGGTAGACCGAATGGCCAAAGGAAGAGCGTTCAATAATTTTATTTAGGAGCGGCAAACATAAATGCACGATCACCATAGAGTTTTATAAATCCGACTTTGTTCGTACAGGAAACACATATTTATGACTTGTAACATACTCATTTATTTACAAATATAACTCCGACCACATTTTTAACTCTTTAAAGATCCAACTGACGACTTCTTGAGCGGTAATTAAATAAACAAAAGACCTGACATTCTTTTCCGGTGGTCATTTCTGAATCAACTTTTTTCAAATTTCTATTGATACATGTAAATCATTCAGTGTTGGGCTAAAAAGTCGATTTTCAAGACACAGAAGTTCTTTGCTAAAAGAGCCAACAACAGGAACATGATGTCAAGAAAAGAAAACTAAAAGTTGTTCTTTTCTCAATAATTTTATTGTTACTGTTGCATTTCCATGGAAAAAAGTTAAGACTTGGCGATAAACTGTTCCAGGAACTCTATATACACTTTTCTTTGTGGAGCTTGTGTGGGAACAAAATGTCCTGTAGAGGGAAGAAAGAAAACTACACTAAATCAAGTACCGGTATATAATTTTATACATTCAACAATAACGTATATGAATAGACAAGAGCATAACCAACCCAAATGACTTTTCAGATAGCTTTTTGTTGTTTTAGCCCAGATTCACTGGAGGTTTTGCATGTGGCCTTGAATTCCTTCAGGAAACATGGCTCCAATGTTTTATCTGCTTCTTTGCGCTTCATTTTGTGATAAAAACGGAAATCTTGCCCATCAGTAACCATAGATCTTTATTGCAAATGAAGCGCAGAGCAGTAGGTAAAACATTGGAGCAACGTTTCCTGAAGGAATTCAAGGCCAGATGTAAAAACTCTGGTGAATCTGAGTTAAAACAGCAAAAGTGACCTAAGATGCATTTAGGTCGGTTGTCCACTGAACTTTTCAATTACGCTCACCATCCACACTCTGAACGTTTTAATTAAATTTTGTTTTTTTTACATGACATGTGTACAATTCAACCTCTGAGTAACAAATCCTTGCAAAAAATAACTGTTATTTAAAGTCTTGACCCATCATTCATAAGCTGATTAAGCCTAATCCTGAGGTTTTCACCTTGCTCATTGAAAACGTTTTTTTTTTTTTAGCTTTTAAACAAGCTAATTGAAAGCTAAAGATTAAGTACAGTCTAAGTCAAAACTGGAAAACAAAAGTCTTCTGAATCTTTAAGATATATATTTAGCAATAGACCCTGCTCCAAAATGGCAGCAACAGATTTGAATGAGTTAAAAATGAACTGAAGGAAAAACTGATACCAGCACTGGAAAGAGCACTTTTACTTTACTAACAAAAGTTTCAGCATATTTGTTATATCAGCTTAGGAAATGTAAGATGAAATTTGACAAATTTACAGACGTTTGTATGACTGGGGGAATACGTCATACTCCCAGTCATACAAACGTCTGCAAATTTTTCAATTTTCAACTTACATTGTCTCAGCTGATATTACACCTGATATGCTGAAACTTTGCAGGATTACTAAAGTAAAAGTGTTCTTTCTAGTGCTGGTGTACGTTTTTAATTTTAACTTATTTGAATTTTCGGCCGCCATTTTTGAGAAGGGTCTATTAATTTGGAATCCAAGTTCACACTAACCATGGGTTAGCTTAATCATGCTTCGAACATTACTGCGCCATGATTCACTAACCTCCAGGATGATTCAGAGTGGTGGGATTAGAAAAATGCTGTAATAAGTCTTCGCTGTTTTCTGTTCAATAAAAAGGAGAAGCAGATCATCAATCAATATAACTGTGGAAGGAGAAAGCTGTTTGTTTTGATTAATGAAATACCTTTTGGAATGACTCTGTCTGTATCCCCAAATACATGCAGTGTGGGGCACGAGATAGGCCTGGTATAATACATGCTATGACCAGATGACCGTGACTTGAATCCAGCCACAAGGATGGCAAATTTAAACTGCAGACAACCTATAACACGAAAGGGTACAAATGTATATTCACATTCATCTTAACATAATTACCACCACAATCACCCACGACTTGTTCCCATCTGGCCTTGCAGATCAGTTGGTAGAGAAACGGACGATCAAAACCGGAGGTCGTGGGTTTGATTCCCGCCGAGGTTGGAGTTTTTTTCTTGGCCTCGTGCGATCTCCCATTTCCTTACTAGGGCTAACGCTCTTTGAGAAATTCATGGGTTCACTTTAGCACTTTAACATACACTGAAATGTTAATTTTCTGATCCACCATCTATAATATAAAGCATTGTATGTGATGTTCACTACACCTTAAAGTATGATGATAAATCTGTTCTATGAATACACACACAGAACAAACCTTGCTCCCTCAATGCACAGAGAATTGATAACAGACAAGAACCTTGGCTAAAACCAAGAACACCTAATTAAAACAAAAAAGACAAGTAAAGAAAAAGGAAACATTCTGAATTTAATTACTCAAAACAAACAAAACAAATACTTCGAATTTCTGTTAATAAAAACACACTTTTGACAAAAATTTATTCTAATCATACGTACCATCAAATGGACCCTAAAATATGAACAAAAAGATTATATCAAAAAAAGTAGAGTTACATGTAAACAGTTTGAACTGAAAATACCAAACAAGTGAAAACAAAATTTATTTGCAAGTGTCATCATCACTAACATCATTATCTTCATCACTGCCAACATTATCACCCTTATGGTCATTAGTGTCATCATCATCATCATCATCATCATCATCATCATCATCATCATCATCATCATCATTATCATCATCATTTGGTCACACTTCCAGGGGGCCACAAATCAAAAGTCACGGTAGACAATAGTAATTCAGCTGCTGCTGGGTAGCAACAACCTTCTTTGCCAGACTGCCATAACCACACTACTGCTTTGGCATCAATGGCTGTTTCTTATCCCCAAGAAGACCCTGTAATGTATATTCTCTGCACAAGACATGTGATGCATTACCTGGTTAATAAAAGTTGATTTTACCAGCTCTAATGACTCGTCAAATCCTTTTGAGACATTGGTAGGATTAAGAGGGTCATAAGTGTCATTTTCAGCTGAAAACCACCATCCATATTCATTTGATTCTGAAATGTTAAAGAATAATCCCAAGCAAATCACTCAATCCACTCAGTTTTGTCACAAAACATGCATGTTCTAGAAAATCCTGTGGAGGAGGGGAGGGGGGCAGCGTGACTCCCTTATAAGGCATATCTGTGTTTTGACCTTTTTTTGTTCTGAAAATGGGTATGGATTTTAAACATTTTGGAATGAAGACTGAAAAAATATATGGATTTTAGAGGTCTGATCCAAAAATTAAGTAGCTTTTAGTGGCTGGGTCTGAAAATGGATCTTGAAGATTAGGTCTGAAAAAGCCGGTCTGGGTTACAAGGATTGGGAGGTACATCCCACTAAATATTCTGAAGAGTTACCCCCCTCCCCTCCCCCCTGGTATAAAAATACACACAAGTTTACCTCCATTTATGGCAGCATCATCTTGGCTGTCGCTTGGAATTTTGTTTGGTGCGGTGATGTAGACTTTCGTTGATCATGACGAAAATAAGAAAATAGCTGCTTGATTTTGAATACTATAGCTGGATGGAGTCTACAAAAAGTTAATTGAATTGAGATTTAATCTGTACAATTATAGCAAACCTTGAGAATAAAAAACATACCGAATTCAAGAGGAAGCTTCTTGAGTCCTTTTCTGAAAGCACCAAGTTTTTCTTTGCAGGTCTTTGCACTCTGTCTTAATGAAGTTGCAGATTAAAACTTGAAACCAAGAAAAACAATTATTTGGAATGCAATCAATAAAACTGCCATGCTTCGTCTTACCTGTATCCGTGCAGAACAAGTATCTGCAAAGATAAAATAAATAAAAGAGACAGTTCCATTTTAATGGTTTTATAGGAATATACAGGAATTGAATGTTTAATTATGTTTTTATACCTTCAAGCAATCCGCCATGTTGGTTTAAATGGCAAAGGCCCTGGGAACAAGTTTGACTTTACCGCTATATGGTACCACTGGCTCAGTTGTGACAAGGCAAATATGGCGGACGAAAGTCAGATAAATTTGGTGATGTTTGATCTTGCTGGTACAACTGTAGATGACTGTGTAGAGGGAGTTCCTCTTGTCACAGTTGCTATGAAAGACGCTTTTAAGAAGCATGGCTATGACATTGATCCTGAAACCGTCAATAAATACCGTGGTTTGGAGAAAAAAGATGCCATCCGATACATCATTGGACATGTACACGAGAAGGAACGCGTTCCCACATCTTCAGCCATTGATGTTGAAATTGTATTCAAAGATTTTAAAGACTTCCTGAGCAAACATCTGTCCTCGATTAAGAATGAAATTCCAGGAACCAGTGACGTTTTTTACAAACTGAAAGCAGAGGGAGTGAAGATTGCCGTCGGCAGTGGCTTTCCTAACAACGTGGTCGAATCCATTGTGTCAACGCTACAATGGAAGGATCTCGTCGATTGCATTTGTAGCGCTGAAAAGGTTGGTCATGGAAGGCCTCATCCCGCCATGATTCACTCGGCCATGAAATGTTTTAACATATCTGATCCGCGTAGTATTGTTAAAGTTGGAGACACAAGAGCTGATGTCGAGGAGGGCAAGAATGCTGGCTGTTGGACCGTGGCGGTTTTAACAGGAACACAAACTGTGGAGTATATTAAAGAGAGTAACCCGGATTTTATCATCGACAGTGTGAAAGATTTCCCTGATCTCTTATCAAGTGGCAAATTTCAGTTCTGATCTTGTTTGTCAAATATTTAAATATTTGTATTTATTTATGGTTGCCCCCAAATGGCTAAAGAATGATCAACCAATAATGCATCAGTCAATTCCAACAGTGCCCATCCCCCCCCCCCCCCTCCTCCCTAGTTGACCCTCGGGAATTAGGATTTTTTGAAAATAAACTGGCAAATGCCCCACCGCTGGGACAAAATAGTTGTTCAAATGCCCCGGGTTAGGGGCTCAACCATGTCAAAAATGTCTTATTTTCTTCGTTTCTCGTCTTACTTTCAGTAAAACCTAACCTAATTCAGGCCAAATTAAGTCCTAGCTGGGTCTTGTTTCCCATAGTTAGTGCGAAAATAGGTCATTCTACAGCTCTAGCATCCCATTTTATGTCCTATCTCGATGTATTCAGTATTTGTATTTGCCGATGAATTTGTCATTAAGGAAGTGACAATGCTGTAGGGTGAAAAAAGTGAGATGGTCAAAATTGCCCTGGGGTAATTGGGTGGAAGGCTAATGCCCGACCCCCGGGATGGACAGTGTGGGAAAATGCCCCACTATTGCCCGGTGGAGGGGGGGATGGGCACTGCTGGAATTGATTGATTCGTAAAATAAATAATCAAAATGTTGTGGTGTTAGCATGTCGGACTTGGTGACTCAAGGCCAAACCCTTCATTATCAGAAACGTACTGTTTGTGCAATGAAAAACATAGTGAAAATTGTCCATATTTATGCTTTCATTCATTCTCCAAAATACTTTATGTTCTCAAGTTCTTTCCAGCAGTTTTCTGAATAACAATCGAAAGTTACCACAGATGTACAAAATCAGCCCAGATTAGTGTTAAAAATAGTTTGCTTTTTGCAAGATACATTCAGGGATATTGATGACTCTGAGCCTGTCCAAATGATTAAACACACCTATATTTAGTCATCAAAAATACATGTATTTGAAAACCTTTTAAAGGGTGTAGGTATTTAAAAATGGAACCCTATTGCATCACTGGGACAGTGATAATGGAGGATTTCAAAAGTGTTTTCGTCATTGAAATCACATTTTCAGGTTCAAACTCCCCACCCCACCGGAATAAAGTTCAAATCGCCCACTCCCTGGAAGGCTATTTACATCAAATGTCCTACTACCCAGACATGGAAAATGGTAAAATTCCTGGGGTAAGCCCAGCATATGGGGGCGGGGGGATTGTAGAAGGTTCAAATTGATTGGCGCATTAGACTTGCAACCCCCCCCCCCTCCCCTTTGTTGAGCTACATTGTACATCTTGGGGCCTGATTTGTGACAATGTACCTCACCCTATTGACAAGTCGCCCTGTGTCAAATTAGCCAATCTGTAATTCTGTCAACCCACAACTTGGAAAAACCTTTTCAACATGGATCAAGAAAATAACAGTGATGTGATGTAGCGAACAACACATTGAGTACATATTTATTAACTAGAGGCTGTTGCATTTTCTTTTAATTCAATCAATGTATTTAGGTACTTTAGCCATATGTATTGATCAGTACTTAGCTATCTTACATTGTGCCTTTACAAGTAAGTAGGAAGCTAAATTTATATTGTTTGTTATGTATGTATATCAATGTTTATTGTTCCTTAGCAGTTAACCTCAGTAACTTTTCTTGTGGGGCGATGCAACTTATCAGTAAGACACGGTGCAAGGTAACTGGAGATTGACGCAGCGCGACTTGGCAAGGAGGCAAGGTGTACTAACCTGTTTCCTTATGGAGCCACCTTAGGATAAAAATGTGACCTAAGTATTATTTTTATAAAAAAAATACTTATGATTCATCTTAGCTTAGAATACTGTAGGTTGTTTTGGAAAGTTATTAAATCACAGATATTAGAAAAATACATTCTTTATTCCAAAAATTTCAATAACATGGGAACTTTAACTAGATCTACTATTGCAGATGGAAATTTCAAAAACTAATATGATAATTACTCTTACAAAAAATAGCTTTTTAAACCCTAGCCTTTAACTCGCGTCACCATGGCATTTTTCATGGAATTCTAGACAAATACAAAACACTTCCTTTCAGCTTATGCCTCTACAAAGTTACTCCCACTTGTCCTAACAAACTATATTGAAAAATGGAAATGCAGAAAATGCCTCATCAACATAACCTGGTTACAATGCCTATTTATGAGAAATTAGGGGCTTGCTCAAAAACTGTGCTATTGAACATTTGGCCATGAAATCCAAATTGCTCAAAATGAGTTCTAACTATTTTGTTAAACAGACTCTATCATACAAGAAACCTACTACTGTGTCTAGTTTATGGTCTTGAAGTAAAGACTTAACAGAAGTAGATTAGTAGAAGGCCTCTTAACGATAAACTTTGGGGTGAACCTAGCAAGTGCTGTATGTGCGAGCCTCCTAACAGGTTTTACATGCATGTTTATTACCAGTTCTTCTCTTCAAATTCCAGTGGTTTCATTTAGATAAGTATACTTTGTATATCTTAACTTATAAGGCAAGAGAAAATGCCATTTTAGTGATTTCCAAAAGATATGAAAAGGTGCCCACCCAAAACAATCACAGACTTAATTATGGGCAATAATTATTAAGAGTAACATACCCTACTGAAGGCAAACATTAAAACATTAATATTTAATGTTTTCACCAAGCTATTCCCTACCAAAATGCTTACAGTATGTCTCATATAAAATTAATGAACACAGTTTCTAACATTGTAATTTTTTACTCTGGATAAAGTAAAACTTTTTGACACAGTCCGTGATGAATTACAATAATCCATGTCACATGCTGATTCAGTAAATCTCAATGTGATTCAGCAATGTCTGCCTTGGTCTCTTTGGCATGGATGCCATCTTTTTTGCAGGTTATATGCAAGCCTGGGAAACAGTTCTGTGAAGATTTTCCAGGCTTTATCCCAAACCTTCAAACTTTAAACTTTGACAATGTGTGGCATTGGCTTTGCATCAAAACCTGCTAAAATATGTGTCTTTACTCTTTTGAAGAGTTTGTCTTAGAAGTAATTTTCAATTGATTGAATTGTTTATTCCTGTGTCTTTTCGTCAATGACAGTAACCATGAAATGAAACAAAAATAAACAGCTGAAGATTGGCAAGTAGCCAGCTGTTTTGGCTGGCTTGCTTTATGTCAACCTGACATGGGTTATGACTTTGTCCTGATTAAAGCTAATTATTCGACAGTGAAGAGAAGTGGAACATGAAAATTGAAATTTCAGTCTTAAGATCCAAAAATAGATATATGGAAGTAGGATTCTTCCAAAATAATCTGTCTGTATGTCAAGTTACATGTTTGGAGCTATTTTTAAAAATAATTATTTCAGTCTATTTTTAGAAAAATTTCTACTTAGCAGTTTTTAACCAAGCCCTTCATTATTACCGGTATTTTAAAATATATGATCTACAATAAATTGCCTCTACTCACGAATGTGACATAAACCAATGTTACTTCTTACTATAACACAATGCCACCTTTATTGGCTAAAAGAAGAACATTACTTCAAATTAATATCTATTATTAATAAGCAGCTTTGCAGTAACTTTGGAAGACCCTCAGCTGGCCGCAAAATTGCAGTCAGCAACGAAGCAATGCCACTCTTCCATCTCGGGCAGCCGTACTGATCTTCTCTACTTTTGAAAGGGGTGGGGATTTAGGACCATAGAGTCGAGATGTACAACGTAGTGGATAAAGATGATCTTTGGGCGACCGACCTTCCTGGTATAAGGAAACTTATCAATCGGCTCATTGTTGGGCCTCCTTAGTGGCCAGACAGACAGTGCAAATCAAAAATAAATTTTTCTAGTTGGACTAAGTACTTTGGTCTCACAACCACTTTGGTGAAGTCAAATGTCTTTTTGCAGCTACACTAGATATCTGAACACCCCTACCTAAGATGGCACCATATTGTGGAAAGAACATTAGGTATATGTAGATGCTGGTTGTCCACAAAGTAACAAACAAGTGCAATGCTATCATAAATGTTACCACTGACACTAACCCTTAAAGCCACCACACACTAGACAATCAGATATGACATTTGCCTTAAATTGATCACCGGTGATCATTGGCGATTTTAAGAGGAACTGGTACAATGAATGCCTCCTGGCCTACTAGTAATTTTGATTGGTAAGAATAGCTGCTGAATTCCTTCACCAATATATTGACAACTTTGATTACTTTTCATGGTGATCAAAAACTGCGTTACAATTAACCACCATTGCATTAAAATCCCTCAGTGTGTTGCAAGCTTTATCTTTTATAATTTCATTGGAGAAATTTCCATCAGTACACCATAATTTTTTAATGTCTAGTGGCCAAACACCTGGTTCTACTTTGTACATTTAAAAGTCACTGCAAAGCTGCTTAGCATCATCGACAACTCGCATTCTAATGGTGAATGACTAGTTTCATTGTGCTTAACTGATGGCAAAAGCTGCTTTTTTGGCTTTGAAAGCCTCTTTTCTTGCTTTAGCTTCTTCAGCTTGCTTTTTCCGCTCTTCCTGTTCCTGGCGAATTTCTGCTTCAAACTTGTTCGAGAACGCTTGCTCTTTAACTTTAGCCTCAAAGAACTTTGCTGCACCACTCACACCAACTTCATCAACATCAACTTCAGCAAGTTTAGCAAGCTGACTAAGTCCGGAATCTTCTGCAAGTTCTCCTGCGGCAGCTTTACGGAATATCAAAAGAAACTGCAATTAAGGACAAGAAGGTGATTAGTGAGAGTGACTTGAAAGAACTTTCAACTACTACACTGCATTGAATGAAAGTTAAGGCTGTTGCCTGAGACTAATAATTTTATAATATTCCTTTTGGAATAGTTGAACTACATGGCTCTTTGTCAGTAGTATTGCTGAAAAAGATTTTGAAGTCTTTATTAAATCAGTCACAACATATGTGTGACTTTACAATCAATAACCAATCATATCCAGAGGGTGAGATCAGACATCAGCATATACGAGGCACCTGTGGCTGCTGCCTCAGTCGATATGTGATCTCACCCCACCCTCCTAGACCAATACACACAAAGACCAGACCACAACACCGGGAACTATGTCCCCTACTCTTTACGAACAGTGAGTGGGTTCTTTAACGTCCCACAGACTTATTACGAACAAGGGTTGTGAGACGGTTTATTGTCCTTATCCGAGAAGACTAGAAAGTCTAACCATTTGCAGATGTCATTACAAAGGCAGCACTTTCTCCTCAGTTATTTAAAGATCCTTAGTGTTGGTCCGGCCGGGGTTTGAACCCACTACCTCTCGCACGGTTGTCCAATACTCTATCAACTGAGCTAACCTGTCTAAATTGTGCCATCATTTTGTGACTGAGACTAGGTTTTGCAAAAGTCATGGGACTAATAAATTTGTTCTCTTTTAATTTTTGCAAGGTACAATGTGAACTTAATTAAACCCCTCCAGACCTAACAGGCCAAGTTGTAAAGTTTAAAAAAATTAGGCAGCTTTATGTCTGTTAATTTGTTGGTAGCCCTATGCTACCAGTCTCCTGTTTAGAAGAAATATATCAAAATGAGGAAGAGTGTTTCGTCCAATTTCCAAAAACCGGAAGTGAGTAGAAAACAAATGAGGTGTGGAAATTGGAATGAAAAACTCCTTTTGAGTGTTTGATATAGCTTCTCCAAACCATTAATAATTCTTGGAGAAATTCACAGCAAACCTTCATCAACTGTGACTATTGTGATCTTAATTATTAAGATCACAATATTTCCAATCTCCATGGTAGTGAATGATTCCTTTTGTTTTCCCTTCATGAATTATTAATGAGTTTAAGAATAATGATTACCTCTCTGTAAGAGACCTTGCCATCATGGTCTTCATCAATCTCTGCGATCATGTTCTTCAGTCCAACATGTGTCTGTGGTGCACCTAATTTCTCCATCATCAGTTTCATTTCCATCATGTCTAAATAATGATCATTATTCACATCATACCTGAGGAAAGAAAATAAAAGGTTATGTCACTACGCCTTTTTACAGCAATGCAAACTCCAAAGTTAAGGACAGGCCTACTTATAAAGAAGTATTTTTGTTTGGTTTTTGACTTTGCGGGGAAAGCAGATCTTAGCAAGGTCCATTGAAATCCAAAAAGAAAATTGGGGGTAACCACAGATTTTTTAGAAATAGTTAAGCAACAATAATTCTAAAAAATGGTAAAATACAAAGCAATGTATGGCATTTTTTTTCTAAATTTAAGCTCTATTATCACTGGAAAATGCACCGTTACCACCCAATTTTTTTTGGATATTAAGAGCACTTGCTAAGTTCTGCTTTCTCCACATAGTTTTAAACCGCCCAAACATATCCCTGTATTAGTAGGCACCACCCATGTGAAACCTGAGTATCTTGAGAGGCGCAGAACGTATGCACAGTAACAAAAGTAGGCACCGTCCTTAAATAAATCATGGTTTCAAATACTTTCAGAGACCTATTACCCAGTTTAACTCATCGGCAATTGATGAACTTGAGGAAGGTGTCCAAGCGAAGGTGGCACCAGGTGAGATACAAGGAACTAGCAAAGCACGCAGGTTAATGTATCTAGACAGCAAAAACACACTGTTGAAACAGATTTGACTCTCAAATCAACTGCACGTCATCACACAGCTGGAAAACAAAACACATAAGCCTGCAAAACCCCATATGAAACCCAAATATGCATGATTGCCCCACAACCCTGCAGACCAGGCTGCATTGGCTTGAGTCTAACTTAGCCTTAATTACATTTAGCCACATAAATGATAAAATTATTATTGTCTGGCCAAACATAAGCTGAGAATTCAAGAGGTTCTGGATTATTAGTCAGAAAACAATAGGATCCCAGAGGGGCTTTTAAAATTTTTGTCCTTGTAATCTTCATCTCATCCTACCTATCACTGCCGAGATGACAGCCATTTTAACACTCTAAAGCTGAGCCAGTTACTTCCAGAGTTCTTGATATTTTTTCCACTTTTTCTTCTCTTTCATATAGCTAGGTAACACTATGAGAATGTTTCATCTTTGAACTTCCATGTTACTACTAAGTAGATTTTTAATGAAGTTCCAAAATTCTAAATTTGTGAGCAAGTGGGTTCTTGCAGCTTTGAATTTTGTGTCATGTCGTACTAATTAACCATGACACATCCAACAGGATGTTGCCGGCCTTCTTCAGTGGATTATCTCAATAAGCATCTAGAATCATGTTTACATTATGTGTGCACAGATGCGTAACATGGTACACCAATGAAATGGTGATGGGGTTCTAACAACCCAGCATTCACCTCTGAGGAGAATTAGATACACATCCCCACCCCTCCCCAAACACAGTGATGCATTGCTCAGGTTGACTGCTTGTAGAGGTGGGCTAAACTCACCATACAATACAAGATGCCCCTCTAATGGCATTACACGGAATGCTTAATGTAGTCCCAATTATTCCCCATTGTATGTTTCGTAGATATTTAAAAAATATCGTCCCTTGGCCATTGAAATAATTGTCTGAATGGTTTTATTCAGATATATTGCGTGATACTTATCGTTGTGTTACTAGGAATCATACCAGAAATAACTATGCAATAACGTCATGACCCCGCTGGACTGGTCTGGCCTCCTCTAGCTCTAATCCCTCGCGTTGATCATTCGATCTGTTTTTTAAAGCGGATTTTCTTTGCTGCGAACTCTCCCAATTTCCGCCGTTTCAACTGTCGAGTACTACCTAGAAGTTATTATTTCGATTTACTGCTTGAAAAAGGTTGGTTTTCTCTCTGAAAACGGCAGATCCGGAGTCTTAAATTCAGACATGTGGCCGCCATTGAACGAAAACAACTTTTCCAAATGATGATTTGCTTTGACGTCACACAAGTAGAGATGAGTGGGTCCCCTCCCTCGTGATATACGCGCAGATAATGGAGTTTGATTGGGCCGCTTTTGTTCAAGACAATCAAAACAATAGATCCCTTCTGGGAGAGGGAAGAATTTAATCTAGTTTTAATGAATAAATCAAATGATAATTTGACGTCACACAGAAGTGATGAGTGGGTCCCCTCTCTCGTGATATGTGCCTGAAAAATAGATTTTGATTGGGCCGCTTCTGTTGAAGACAATCAGAACAAAATATCCTTACTAGGGGAGGACAGAGTTTAATGCATAAATTAATGTGCACATTTGCGACACCGATGAAAAAAAAGATACCCGACCGAAACCTAGACACGTCATGCCCTGCGGGCATTCCGTGTAATAAACTTGAATATGATGTCTGTTTATAGACTTCAGTTCTCAAAAAATGCTAAAACATAACCATGAATTATGTGGAAAATAAAAATTAACTTCACTAACTTTAAAGTAGGATTGTCTTTGTGTGTTCTGTCTAATTTGGGTGGAAAATGTGGCTATCTAAGCAAGGTTTTGGGCTTGATTTCCTCATAGCCCCAAACATTAATTATGCATACATTTTGTGACAGTCTATTCACCCTCGTCATTTTTGAAAGAGGGTTAGTATGACAGTGATGCACGTTATTATGTATGGGGCTGTGTGCAAATCTTTCCAAGTTTAGATTCAGTGGTGTTTGTGTCAATGACAACAGTACAAATTCCACCCAAATTCCACAGAACACAAATAAAATAACCCCTCTATGAGGTCAGTTAAGTCTACTTCCATGTCAATGAACCGAAACTACCACACATGATTCATGTTACAAGTCAAGCTTATATCCGCATTCAAGGCAAGCATTATCACATACGAAGTCTATAAACCGACATCATCACGTTCATGTTATCGGATAGTGATCGAGTTTGCGGCTTGACTGCTCGTACTAATTTTTATACAAATATACCACTGATGATTTCCTTAAATTATATTGTGTAAATACCATCATTTTCAATGATCGTAATTAAAAAAGTAGTCATTTTTGCATTATTTTACACATCACAAATGACTATCAACTAAAGGTCGAGCTTACTCGACGAAATTCAAGATGAAAAGCTGGCTATCGATTTCAAAAATGCGATAAGCTTCCAAGACCGAATTAGGAAAACGAAAATTTCGAATTCCCTCTGGACTCTCAAAGGCCAATGCTTATCGTCGTAAGTTGAAATACTGTATTAAGTTTACAATAACAACGTATAAAGTGATTTGACCCTTACTTCTTGAACATTTTCTCAAAATCCTTGATCTGCTTCCTTGAGAACTCTTTGAACTCGGTGTACGGGTTGAACACCTTTATTTGCCGTCTTGGCTGGTTTTCATCTTCGTTCAGCGCCTGGCGACGAGCTAATTTGCCAGCCAGTTCTTCTGTTTCCGACATGGTATTAAAAACGTTTTGATGGGACGATGCAAAAAAAATTCAGAGCTGTGTTTTGCACTCGAAAAACTGCACACCCCCAAAGATCAGATGTTCGAAGAAACTCCCATCATTCCAGCAGAGGGCTGACGAGCAATTTTAGAACTCGCACGGCAATTGGTCAACGCAATTTATAGTGAGATATAAAACGTCTTTTCATTGGCTTAGAAATAAGCCCGTCGGAAAAAAAATTCCTTCGAAAGGGAAACTCTAAAACTAATATATTTACACCTTTAAGCAATTAAATATTGAGTTTCTAGTATAAGTACATATTGTTTATTCAGCCGTGAACCGTTATTTTCCAAGACAAGACGCTTGTCGCCAGATGGTGAGGTTGGGGTTTCGGTTAGTGTAAAGTAAGATGGAGACTATGGACTACGGACTACGGACTACGGACTGTGGGCTACGGACTGCGTATAAAATAAGCGTGAGTCAGGTATAAAACGCGGACTACGGACTGGGAATAAAACCATGACAAGTTGTTTGAGTTCCCATTAAGTTTATCGGTTTCTCTGACAACCACCGGAAATGTATAACATTTACAAATACACTTTTTAATATAGGAACGTCTAATTTTGGAACTGAGGCATAACGTCATTATTTTTGGGAAATTTGAGTCTGAAAAAGTTCCTAACAGTACAATCTTCTTGTTTTATAAGAACGTCTAATTTTGACGCTGAGTCAGTGATCGTTCTTTTAATTGTTGGCAATTTGAGCCTGAAAAGTTCTTAAGATGTTCTTTAAGTTATCTTTAATAATATTTCGAAAAATCTATATGCGGACGTGACCAAGACACCTATTATTTGGATTAACTGGACATCATTATAGATTATTTTATCCTTATTTATATCATTTTCATTTTAAAAACATTTGGTTAAAATAAAAATGTTCTTAACTGACTCTCAGCCTGGGTAATGTTCTTATGATGTTATCAACGTTCTTAAAAAAAAATAAAAAAGGAGTGTATTTCAATAAATCTCCTTTCGTGAACAAGACATCTATCAAGGAGCAATATGTGCCGTAATGTGCAGACAAGTTGCCTACAAGTGGCCGGTTTGATCTGTTGCGCGGCTTTTAATTACATGTGGCTAGTGCTGGATACAAGATCCAGTGATAGACTAAAGTTTCACCTGTATTATTTTATCCGTATTTATATTGTTCATTTAAAAAACATTTGGCTGAAATAAAAATGTCCTTAGCTGACTCTCAGCCTGGAAAGTGTTTTAAGTGTGTTCGTTAATTTTAGTTGATCGCAGCCTTAACGTTCTCATTAAAAAGATAGGTTCTTATAAAAAATATTATAATATATATCACAATATAGCGCAATATTACAATATTACAATATAAAGATTACGATTATTTTTTACAAATAATAATTCTTCAGTTTTGGGGGCAGTACTTTTGCCTGGTCCATCCATTTTAGGTGCTCATAGCACATTTCTCACCTCAGATAGTTTCCGTTGCACAGGCCCTCCTCACGCAAAGGCATATTCTAGAGTTGTTGAGGTCAACAGGGAAGTGAAGGGTTTTTCGATCGTTGCGAATGATTTTGTCCTGCATCTTGTCTTGCGTTTAACTCCAATACGTATAAATCATCTCGGCCCAGTTGTTCAAAGTCCGATTACAGTCAATTCTCGCCTTGCGGACACTCCGCTATTACAGACACCCCGATAGTACTAGCCTGAGAACGCCGACGTATTTCCGGAAGCGACAGCCAGAAATGTGTCTGCGTTCGCAGGCTACGATAGGTCAGACAGCGGCTAAATCCCCAGCAAAAATAAATTACAGACCGTAAATTCCCGCTATTACGGACTCTCGCTATTAAGGTGGGGCTCTACCTGAATTTGAGTGAAATTTGAAGAGGTTTTAAAAATGGATAAAAGAAAGAAAATGATTTTTGGAACACTAATAGACAGTTGATACCCACGCAAGAGCACCCCAGGTTGCTAGTGGACTAACTTGGTATCCGTCATTAATTATTAAATACAAATTCTAATTTTAAAACTTCACTAAACCTTCAACATTTCTTATTTCTTTTAATTTTAGCAATCCTTCAAGAAAAATTATTTCCTTCCAAATATACCTAAAAATCACCCAAAAATTCATAAAACACCCAAATCATTGATTTGTGTAATGAATGGAGGGTTTTTGTATTGCTTGAAATGCGAACAAGATATTTCCATTTGACCGATTTTAAGCGGCGTGAAAACGGCTTTCAGGTGTACCCCCACCTTAAACTCGCGGTCCCGAGGGTGTCAGCAATAAAGGGAGTTCACTAAAATAAGCAAATTCCGTGCATGACAATTTTTTTTTATTTCCTTTATCAAATCTTCATATGTTGTCCTCGTATGAAAATCGAAAAAAAAAAATCCTTATCAGTTTAATTTCTTCCCGATCCCCGCGTTTTTGAGGCGTATCAAAGTGTGAAATTTCACCTCCGGTTGGGTACATACCGCGCAAGACGGGAGACTGGGAAAAGTAGGACTGTGACGTCAATACAGGAACACTAGTCTCGGGATTTCTCTATTTCTCATTTGTTTTTCGTGTGCAAGAAAACTGTGTGGATGAAAATATGAATGGGATCGTTGAATACTCAGAATTAAACAAGTGAGGAATAGAGAAGCCACTGGATATGTGCCACTGGCCTCTCAGAACCCCAACTCCATTATAGTCTATTAGACTATGTGACCAATTATATACTCAATCTTAGTCACTTTTGGGAAAATGCAAATTTTGCAAAACCCTTTGAACTAGGTCGTCCAAAAAGGAGTTGATACATTAGTTCAACTGGTTGTAGAACACTTTCCTTTTCACCTACAAACACTCTGGTACGTTTGCTAAACCGTATAGTAAATATTTACAAACGTTCCATCATAAATAGTTGAAATGCAAGTTATCACACCAATAGAGTTTTTTTTAAACTGATTTAATACCTTGCAACTTCAAATCTGCAAACATCCAGAAGTACAACATTATGGCTAAGTAAGTTAAAGTATTCATCCACCATTCATGTTGCTTGAAGTTTAACACAATGGTATCATAAAACTACCTACCACAACGTGTACCCAAGAAAAATCTGCAAAATTATACCAGTGTAAGGTACATGGGAAATCATTAAGCTTCATCAGATGGAGAGGCCATTCAATTAGGAATGAAAATCAATAATATCGATAATATTGTTAATCAGTGACAGAGAAGACGTTTCAAATGGATAAAATTATCTGGTGAACCCAGACACTGGGTTGTACAGTTACTCAAAATATCCTTCAAAAACTAATATTAATAATTAATAATAATTCATACTTAAGCCCATTGACCTATCAAATGGTCAATAATACATCACGTGCAGTGACTTTATATTGATAAACCTCCTCCTAATTAGTATGCAGTGTTTTATCAGCTGATAAAACACTCCTCATTAGTGTGCACGGTGTTTTTCTCATATGCTAATTTCCAACGTTCACAGAAGCATGATAATTATTGTTTTGAACTCTATTGACACACGCTTTTCCAGAAATGTTTTTTGAAGCCGTTCAAAAAACTTACAGCACGTGTTTTATCGGGTCTAAAACTCAATAAAACACTCCTGTTCAATTTTTAAACATTACATAATGCAGCTGCATGAAAGGCCATTGGAAATTTTGATGAGAAGAGGGGGAGGGATGTCTCAATTTTTTTTTATGGAAGGTATGAAGTTGAACTGGAATTTCTAGCAGGTGGATGGACCAGACCAAAACATTTTGATTTTTGCACATACGCCTAGCCATTAAACCCTCCCTTTAAAGACAAGGTGAGAAAATCATTTCACAACTCTGATTATAATAAGCCTATTCAAAGCACAGCATCTTCACCAAGTTATCTGGGACAATAATTCTTCAAATATCATAATATTATTTTAGCAATCTTTAAATCCTAAGTAATTTATGACTGTGAAGCCTCTGCAGATGCCCCACCCTCTGATTCACTCTCTTCCTTCTTTGGCTCAGGCTCAGCGGTAATACCAAGAACATCAAGAATCTTCTCATTGGAAACGTGATCGCCAGGTGACGACTGCTTGTGGCTCAGCAAGACTTTTTCTCCTCCTGTTGTGACTATCAACATGCCTCCATTAAGCATACCATCACCACGGTAATTTCCTTTAATACCTTTGGCATTAGCCTGAAAAAAAAAAAGGGCAGAAAATGAGAAAAAGGAATGCGAACGATATGGCAGATGGATTAACGAGTTGATCTTTAAAAACAAATAAACATAATTTAGAGATCACTGTATTGTATTGCCAAATGCAACAATGCTTAAGGACGGTGACTACTAATACAGAAGTATTTTTGTGCGGTTTATGACTATGCAGGAAAAGCAGATCTTGGCAAGGGCTATTGGAATCCAAAAAGAAAATTGGGGGTAGCCGTGCATTTTTCAGAGATAATTAAGCAACAATATTTCTAAAAAGCACCAAAATATAAAGCAATGTAAAGCAGTTTTTCCTGAATTGAAGGTTAATTATCTCTGAAAAATGCATGGTTACCCCCAATATTCTTTTGGGATACCAAGAGCACTTGCTAAGTTCTGTTTTCTCCGCATAGTTTTAAACCACACAAAAACATTCCTGATGTCCCCCTTTTCTCCGCCCGCCTCGACTAGCACTTGCTATTTGCGGGCTGAAATGTTTTGCCATGTAAATAACTGTTGTTAGAAATGTTTTGGATGTAATTATATCGAATAATTAAATTAATAGTATGTTATGAAGAGAAAATAAATGTATTAGGGAGCACTACCCTTAGGAAACCCGAGTATCTCGAGATGCGCAGAACGTATGGGCAGTAACAATAGTAGGCACCGTCCTTAATTCATAATTATGTAATCTTTTCCTTTATAATGTAATGTGCAGTTTTACAAAAAAAAAACACACCCACCCCAAGAAAGGTCATTGGAAATTCCTAGGGGGACAGAGGTCTTAAAAGCCAGTCTCAATTTTAGAAGCAAAGTATGAAGCTAAACCGGAATTTCCTGAGGGCATGCAACACAAAAACCTTCCGTGAGGGTAGTGTGGATATTTTCTGGCACTACGCAATTTACTATCATTTTTGGTAAATACACTTCTAATGCACAGTGGTTTATTATTTCCATATCAAAAATGTTTTTCTTGGCTCAACAATATATAAGCAGGAGCTTAGAAACAAACCATTTCCAGATGTGACAGGTATATAAGACTCCAACAATACCCCCCCCCCCCCCACCTCCCCACTAATATACATTTTTAGTAATCCCTTTTACGATTTTTCAACAAAAATTCTGAATGATTTGTCTCAAAATTCTCTCACCTTAGCAAGAGAAACTCTGGTGTCTTTAGTTGCTAATCCTCCAATTACTGTGATTGCATTGTACCTAAACAAAGAAAAAAACATCATGTACAAGTATACCATAATAATTTTATTACATGTGTATGTCACTTCTGAAAAAATCAAATTGGCTGACAAATTAAATTGGTAATCAGTTGCAGCCCTTACCTTCGGAATCCCAAGTCTTTGTAACACTCCTGCTTGGAATCTAAGTATAACTCTATGAATTAAAATAAAACAAATTTAATGGTACCGGGAATAAAAAATGCCAAGTCCCTCAGAACTAAAAGGCTAAATTGGATGGTACCATTTTTAGCCTAGACTAGGAACCTGTTTTAATTCTATGTATAGAGATTCTTGGATGAAAGCAGTGCTTTGCACTACAAACTGACTAACCTCCAGTAAAAAACTTTCCTTCTTGGAATTCTTCCAAACCCAGTTCTTCTAATCCCACACCACAAAGACGCACATTATGTGCGTCAAGCTGTGGTTTGACCAAACTGAGTTCAGTCGACCACAGCCGGCACAACTGTCATCCAAACCGACGCAGAAAGACAACTACTGCTGTCTGCTTGGCCCATAAACTCTGGAGTTCAACCATCTGCAGGAAGAAAAAGAAACAAAAAAAATTAAATCCTATGCCCTTCTCTAGACTGGCAATTTCCTAACTTTGCCACCCCTTCCCCCCCCCCAAAAAAAAACCCAACCCTTTCCCGCCAAGACTTAAACACTCCCCCTGTTCGACATTATACCAAGAAACGCTCCAAGGGTGTATTTCCTCCTTAGACCTTTTGAGTTTGTTGTCAATGAAAATGCCTAAAAATATGCAGAACTTTAGTGTAAACATCGTACCCTGGACTGAGGGAATAACCGAATCAAATCAAGTAAAAACATTGCCAATAAAATCAAAAATTGCAACTGAACTAAAAAAAAAATTCACCATAATTAAGGTACTCAAAAGTATTTCAATCGGGGATTCACTGCCTGATTAGGTTCAAGCACCTGTAATGCTTGGATTTATCACTTCCCTTTTGCTTCACAGACCACTGTTACAACCCTTAAAAATTACCAGCATTTTAAATTTCACTACCTTTCTACATGCAATGAGGGTGAGAAAGGCAACTCTTTCAGGCAGTGCCACCCTCTGTTGTCTTAACAATATGGGCCCATCCTTCTTAAACTTAATTCAGTTGAGAACCTCAAATCTCGACACCAGAATCGTGCTTGTAATTTCAGGACACATGACATGCCTTGACCAGGAGTTAAAAAATAAAAAAAAAAACGCTAAAACTGTTACTTTTTTTGACAATTTCTGGGTTCAAATCGACGAAACTTTGATGAGAGTTTGCAGCTGCAAAGCTTTTAAAGTTACGTAACATGAACAGCAACACGAAAAGTCTGAAATAAGGTTGCCAAAGCTTCCACGTTATAAAACTGCAAGTAATGATACTTCCTGAGCCTAAGAAATGCTTAATATAAAACCAGGCTTTCGCTAGAACCTCGGCAATAGGATAGGTTTTGCTAAGCAAAAGCAATACATAAAGTTCTCAGTAATATTATTATAAGGCAAAAAAATTAAGCGAATAGAGGATACCAAAATAAAGTCCATGGCGCCTACCTCGCCTGTAGCGACACATTTTATGATATTTTGAGCAACTTTGCCCAAATCCATGGCAGTTTATAATGTAAAGGGATCGTTGTTAACTTCCAAGGTGTTTGCGTGCCGCCATGAACGCAAACCACGAGTCACGTGACAACAACCGCAGACTTCGTACTCGCCAGGAGACACCCTAAAAAGTCGAAAATGCTGCAAATGTCAAAAAATGTTTCATGTAGTAATGTGCATGCTTTTCTTCAGTGTGAGCGAGCTTGTCACGTAGGAAAGAGCCACTTTAAAATAATCTGCCAAGTACTTGTCTGTCTTATTTATTCTGCAGTGTCACCCAGTCTCAGGCTCTCCTTCGCAAAAATGAAAGCCCAGCTGATCACTACATTGTTCGCAAAAAGCACTTCCCCGTTAGCAAAGCCTTTCTTTCTGGCACGTTTTCTAGTATGTGTGAAGTCGTTCGTGTCTCTGGTATTTCGCGTAGTTGGCTTGCAGTTTAATAGCGTCCCAGAGAGAAACATGCCAGAAATACCTGCAGAGACGCGAAGGTTCGATCTCGTAAATACTAAAAAACTTGCTAGAAACAAAAGCTCTATTAGCAGGATCTACCAGAGCAAAAAAGCACCTAATCAAGATTTCTTAAGAAATTCTACATAATGCGTGGGACCTTGGCCCCTTTTTTTACGTACTTGAGTGTAAATGCATGGCCAAAATTATTTCCCGGCTCCCCTTCCAGTATGTTACAACCTTACCGTGACACTGCAAATTGTATGCCTCTGGCGTTAGCTTCAGTTTTGAGATTACCAAACTAGCAATGGTTTCGAAAAAAGTTGTGTTTCTTATCAAATTTGAAAGCTTCAATTTTCCTTTCTGCTGCTAGCTCTTTCTTTCCGGATCATGATGGAATAAAGCTTGCGGCAGTCTGGCTCAGCCAGCCAAAGGAAAGAAAAATTTATTTGCATATGTAATGTAACCGATATAATTGTGTTCAGTTTCCGGCTTTCAAAGATTTGCATACACGGTGTTAGGTATTTATCAATCGGCGAAAAATACACTTCTTTTCCGGGCGAAATTTGCAGGGTGTTGCCGATTTTTTGACAAGGACTGGTTAAATTGAAATTCGAGAGCAAAATTCAATTGTTTGACCCGTATGGATCTTTTACACGGAAGGTTTTTTATGTAGATTACTTGGACTCACGAGCGGCCATCTTAATTTAGAATTCTAAGAGCGTGAAACTGAAGAGCCGTCTTTTATCCACCAGGTAGCCTCGATCGCAACTAACAGCAGCTAAAAGACGTCGGTAGTAATGGCCTCTCACAGTCGATCGGACTATACCCGCGCTGAAACCAGCGATGCCACTACGAACGTTCCCCTGCTCAGCGAAGAAGACTCTTTGGACGAGGAAAATTTCATCGGGAAGCACACGGATCCAGTAATGGTTGTTACAGATGAATTGGATGACAGACATGAAGTTTGCTTTTCTGTGGTCCCTTCAGCGACAAGAACAACCGGTATTCTTCCTTGTAAACTAACAAAGACCAATGTGCTAGTGGTGATCATCGCAGTTCTGATAATCATTTGCGTCGTGCTTTCGGCCTTGCTGGCAAGGCACAAGAAAACGGCTATGAATCACACTAGTACTATGAATACCATGAATGTATGTGTAACGGAGGGGTGCATAGACGCCGCTTACAACATCTTTCACTCTATGAACAGATCCGTGGATCCATGCGACAATTTTTACGATTATGCTTGCGGCGGATGGCTTCAAAATAACCCTATTCCGGAGAGCAAGTCGTTCTGGGCAAGTTACACCGTTATACAAGAAAACAACGAAAGAATAATCAAGCAATTGTTGACTTGCGCTAGCGGGGAAGCCTCTGAAACCACCAAGAAAGCGAAGACATTCTATGACGCTTGCATGGACGAGACGACGATCGACAAAATCGGTGCTAAACCGCTTCTGGACATAATAGATAATTTAGGTGGCTGGAACATTACCGGGCAGTGGAACCAAAGCAAGTTTAAATTCGAGCATAAGCTAGAAACAGTGCAAAGAAGATATTCAGTTTCTGCGTTCTTCTCAACGGCGGTTGACGCTGATGATAAAAATTCATCCAAAAATATTATCAAGGTAAAGTAATTGTCTACAACTTCACTGACACAAAACGCGTCCAGACCGCGTCGAGACCGCGTCCAGACTTTCTGCCTTATGTATCAGGCCTCATCAATATGCGTTTTTACGTTTTTAGGTCGATCAGGGGGGCCTGACACTGCCGAAGATTTATTACCTCACTAATATGTCTGATCCGGTAAGTCTTGCTGTATTGCTATCGTACTGTCTTCCGGGTTTTTCTCACTAATAGTTAACGTCAATGTCTATGTCTACAGAAACTGGTAGCATACTTGAAGTACATGACGACTGTCGGCACTTTACTGGGAGGAAAGGAAAATGACACGATTGAACAGATGAGAGATGTACTACAATTTGAAATGAAACTGGCAAAGGTTTGTTCTCTTTTAAACTATCCCAATTGTGCTTAACTTCAAATTATTGTTTCCCAGGAGATAAAAGGACGAGAAGGGCTTTGGAAAACAATGACTTTATTGGAAACACAAACAATGTTAACACATCTATTTGTGACATGCGCAGACGGACTGTTGTAGTTTTATAGTGTGGACGGGGGAGAACGCTGCAAAAACAGTAGTGTGAACACAAAGCTTTCGATGGGTTTTTTGATACAAGGAAAACGGGGCGTTATGAAAAATAAATTAGTATGGTGGGCACATGAAATAGAAGTTAAGAGGTATTTTTAATTAATGCAATAGAATCTGCATACCACAGCGACAAACCGATGAGTGGTGCCGGATCTCTTGTAGACCTGCCCTCAGTATTTTGTATTTTTTATATCTTCCGAATTCCTTTTCAGATATTTGTGCCTCCCGAGAACAGAAGCCAGATTGACATGATATACAACAAAACGAACATAGCCAAACTTCAGAAGCTTTGCTCTAAAGTAAGAGAAAGAAGAATAACATTTACGCTTCTTTGCTGATCAAGACTACATGCTTGGGGGGGGGGGGGGGGGTCATCTGAGGAAATGGAATTCAAAGGGAAAATTAGTAAAATTATCTTGGATGGACAAGATTCCATCAACCCCCTCCCCCCTGTAAAAATGAACTGTCCCCTATTTGTAGCTAGGAATCATCAGTATACAAGCCAAAGGTTTTGCATTATTCATTAGTCATTACTGAAAGTGAAATATATATAATACACAAAGTTGAACTACGGATGAAAGTTTATTAGAGAAAATCCCAGATAACTACGCAAATTTAGACTCGAACGGGATTCGAACCCATGACCTCTGCGATAACGGTGCAGTGCTCTATCAACTGACCTATCGAGCCAACTACAGGAGCTTGTCATTTTGTGAATTCATAGCATACCCGCAAAGGTGAGGTGATGGAAGTCCAATATGTGAAATACATATATTTCAACTGCGGATGAAAGATTGAATAAACGGAGAGACAACGATATTCCAATGCTTGTACAATCCCGTTCAAGCCTGAATTTTTTTCAGGCTTTCTTTTCTCAGCTGTTTAAGTTGCGTGCATAACTGCAATTTTCTGTCATTTATTCACAGAATTCAGTAATGTTGAAATTATGGTTAACATGCAAACAAGGGATCCATCAGTCCGTTGACATTAATTCCATTACGTTTCCTTTCTAGATTCCATGGCTTCCTTTTTTCCAGCATTACTTTGAAGATATATCTTCAATTAAAGAAACAGAGGAAGTGGTAGTGTATGCCACGCGGTATCTTGATGCTTTGTCGCCATTAATAACAAATGCATCGGCCACGTAAGTTTTGTCCGTTTATTTTCCCGTTTTTGTCAAAGCGTTTGCAAGCGAGTGTTAACAGTAATTTCGCAGCTTGGTTTTGCTGTTTATCGCTCTCTGATTGGTTGGCAAAACTCGCGCCATATTCTCAGCCAATGAGATTGGAATACCAAAACTAACTGCGACTTGCTCACAGCCGCTTGACGCCAACGGCATGCATTTGCTTCGAATTCTGATTGGTTCATTGCGCGGTTTTCAGCTCTCGTGATTGGCAAAAATCATCACTTTAGTTTTGGTTTGAAATCGCTCAATACATTACTTCCTTATATCATTGCACACTGCATAGAATATCCAACGCAAACTCATTGTGGGCGTATACATTACCGTATACGTGGGCGTATACATTTATTGTTCAGGGGCATGCACTCAACGAGAACAATTACTGTAAGCAAAATACTTTTAGGGTTGTCTTCTGTACTGACAGATTATTTTTCGTCCGTTTAAAGGCGAATTTGCGTAATCTATAAAAAGTTCGATCTGTTCGAATTTGTCTCCGAAATCTTATCCCGCATTTCAGCACTGACAAGTTTGCCTCTCTGAAGAGGAAAGGAATTAGTTTTTCATTGTTACAAAAGTTTGAAATGACATTTCGCTGAAGAAATCTTTTGTCTTTTGCATAGTTTATGCTAAATTTCTGAGGCTTTTAAAGGCCTTCCTAGCAGGTATCCCACCGGAAAGGACCCGGCATACTGTACCTTAAAAGGGCCTTAAAGGCCCTTAAAGGCCTTCCGAACAGATATCCCACCAGAAAGGACCCGGCATACTGGGCCTTTAAAGGGCCTTAAAGGCCCTTAAAGGCCTTCCGAGCAGATATCCCACCAGAAAGGACCCGGCATTGTGGGCGTGCGGTGTATTACCGTACAACAAATTTTAATAGAGTGTAGATAGCCTGTATTTTCCGTTTGAATTGAAACCGTCTTGTACTCACTATCAGGTTACTGAACAACTACATGGTCTGGCGAGTTGTGTCAAGCATGGCACCGTCATTATCGAAAGAATTCCGTGACGCTCACGAGGAGCTGAATAAGGTGTTAAGAGGCTCCAAGAAGGCAGAAGATTTATGGAAGCGGTGCATGGGAGAGACTGACAGCGCCATTGGAATGGCGCTCGCTCCTCTCTTTATAGAAAAGACTTTTGAAGGAAGCAGCAAAGAACAGGTAAATGCTAGGCAATGGCACGCATTTGTTTGCAGGGCCTTTTTAGGCTCAAGTGGGTAAGTTTTTAAAGAAACTGTGGTGCTGCGTCGGTGAGGAGTAGAAACGAATGTTTGGTTTATCAACAGAGTTGATAACTAAAGGTAGATTGGCCACTACAAAGAGATTCGAGTGCTGACGTGTAGAGCGTTAGCCCTTCGTCTCTGGATTCGCTCCTACGAAGGGCTAACGGTCGAAACGTCAGCATTCGAATCTCTTTACGTTGGCCAATTTACCTTTAGTTATCAACCCTGTTGGCAAACCAAACATTCATTTTTGGGTTGGATGAGAGGAATTTTAATGAGAGGATGAAAAGAAATCATCATGATTCATCATCATAATTCTCACTCCTCAAATCAGGAAGAGAAGAACCCTTTGTAGCGGTCTAGCTTCAATTCAGTAGTCTTCAGTGATGTGTAGGCTGTAATGTCAGCGATTAGAACACCGAAAGTAACTCACATTTGCGTTGGTTTTAACTTTTGCTTTAGTACGCTCTGTGATTGGTTAACAAAACTCGCACCTCTGTGTCAACCAATGAGAAACAAAACTAAGGCCAATCGTGACTCGGTCGCACGCGTTTTCCCGCGCTTGACGTCGGTTACATGTATTTGCTTCGAGCTCTGATTGGTTCGTTGTGGTTTGCCAGAGAAAAACTTGGTTTTATTGACGGCACGTTATTGAAAACCGCTCTAATGACGTTTTAATTGATTCCAGGCCACAGAAATGATCGACGCGATTCGCGCATCTTTCAAAAAAGGCTTGCCAGACCTTGAATGGATGGACGACAAGACCCGCCGAGCAGCAGAGGACAAGGTATCTCGCGATTTGAATAAAATACTTTCTTTCGCTAATGAGAAACTGTTTAAGGTGAAATTAGTGGAGTGACACCACTTTTCTCTTTCTGCGTTCCCCGTACATTTACTCTGTTCCTGTGCCTATGTAAAGTAATTTTGAAACAGTTTGCTTTCGATGTATTTTAGATCAATTACTCCAGCTGATGATTACAACAAATCATCGCAAACATTGACCACATAATATTCCAAGTTTAGATCCAAGGGCCGGTTATTCAAGCGAGGTTATTCAGACGCCGTATAAACCGATTTCAATCTGGCCATCCCGTCTAATCGTAATAAACATGCGGCATAAACAGGTTTATATATCGATTGCCTTAAAAGCATGATCTTGGATGGCAAAGCTGTTGAAACAAGAAACACGCGAAAAAAAAAGACTTTTCCTTTGTGCGTCGCTCAGAACCCAGATACAGAGTTTTTCATTTTGACCTAACGGAGTTGTATAGGGTATGATGTTTTCGTGAGAGCCAATTGAAGAGGAAAATTGAGCTGATTAAAGCAGTATCTAACAGACATTTTTTTTTTAATTAAGGCGGATGCTGTAGTTGACATGATTGGATTTCCAGACTACATTAAAGATCCAAAAAAATTGAAGGAGAAGTATGAAGGGGTGAGTATGATAAATGACACGATGAACGAACAAATTTACTGACCTAGAAAGTTTTAAAAATCGTTTCTGATTAAAATACTTTGTTTTTTTTTTTTCAGCTCAATTTTAACGAGAAAGAATACTTCCAGAACATGAGGAAATCTGACGACTTCCATCTTTTGAAGAACCTAAAAACCCTTCGAAAACCAGTGGACAAACACAAGTACGATCATGTTTTCAACGCACGTCAAAGATCAATTAACTTAATTCAGTGTTATCAGTCACTATCCAGCGGATAAAATGTACCCATTTAATACATGTTATGCATGACACAGCGGCAAAATGAGTGTGCATGCTCGTCACGCGTGAGCAATCTTACGCGGCGAAATGACGGCATTTTCATTTTTCATTTTTCGTTTAGCGGGGTTAAGCCCAAATCAAAATAGATAAGGTTGCCGCTTTCAGGAAAGGTTCCTTAGAACTTCCTCTATCACATATCTTATTCAACAAAAAAAAATATTGTGGTAACAGGTGTGAATTTGGCGATTGAAGTGGAGCATTCGTAATCGATTCTCGCTTGAATCACAAATCTGCGGAGCATCATGTTAGCAATAAAACAACTGGCAACTTGTCTTAATTTCAAGGCGTTTTTACTCAGTTTTTTAATTTGATGGTGAGGTCTAGTTAGGAGCTTTTCCCATTTAGTACCTAACCCTCCCGACTGATGATATAAGCACCTCTCCCCCTTCCACCCCCCCCCCCCCCCAAGAAAATTCCTCCCAAAAAAACCCTCACGAATATAAGCCCGTGGACCCGTAGAGATAGTTTTAGCTGTTAGCTTACTGGTTCAACTGAGCTGTTGTTACCATCAAACCTGACCAATTTTGAAACAGAATTTCCTCCAATAACAAGCCGCCCCTCCCCAACCCCCTAAAAAAAAAACAAGCCCTCCTAAAAATTAGCCCCATCAAGTCCTTTGAAAGAATATCGGAATTTGACATCCTATTCCTGTCATCTTTGAAAACTATACTTCATAGGCTATCTAATAAATCGCATGCAGTTTTCTATGGTCTATACTCTTACAGACCATAAAATGAAGGCATAAAATGTTCAAAACTCAATTGGAATTTCATTGCCAAGTTTTGAACAGAAACTGCCGTCGATTTGCTTTCGCAATAACATGGAAGAAGTACGAGCGGAATTGACTTGATTTTTCGTTGAGAAAGCATGCATGTTACATCTGACGTCATTTTTATTGTCTGTATTCTTACAGAAAATAGCCACGAGCCAATCAGCGCGCGGGCAATATATAGATGACCTTATATAAGTGTATCTGTCACGAATTAGTGACCACGTGGCTGATTTGTGCGCAGATTGGTGCAGGAAATATCGGCTGTCAGACAATTCTGTTGAAATTCTGCTTGTTTTTCAGGTGGTACATGACTCCCCCTACAGTCAATGCTTATTACAGTCCGTCAAGAAACCAAATCGGTAAGTCTTCTCCGTTGCTGTGCCTGACTCATTTCAGCCAAATATTGTGAAAACATGTTTTGCCTTCGATCACAAACGGATTAATGATGGCAAACGGGGAAAACTCTTCAAGAACGACTTTGAGAAAGGCGTTTTTCTCGGGAAACACTCGCTGGCTGCGGGAAGGGCGGAATCTGTTACGGCAAGCGAATATCTTTGAGACAGTAATCGCCTCATGATGGTTTAAGAAGTTTTTACCGGTGCCATGTACAAATATAAATCCATAGACAACGATGCATATTTTGGAGAACGTATTTCCATTCATGATCACTCGAGGTATAAGTTTTTGAATGATTAATTAACGTCTTGACACATTTTTCTTTTTAGTTTTTCCAGCGGGTATTTTACAATCTCCGTATTACAACAAGAAGTTTCCAAAGTAAGTTTACATTTCCTTTTGAACGTTAGACGTTGAGTTTTCCCTGCTAAAATGATCATATAGGAATACATTGTTCGCCTGATAGCCATCATTAAGGAACGCCCGTTCAGTATACCTGTAATCCAATTCCTTTCATTTATTATCCAGCACACGGGTTACATAAATTATGGTTATGGAGGAAAATGTTTGCAACCCTTGTCTGCGTGTAAGAAGTTTTCGGGAGCGACCTGCACCATTTGCAACGTCCTACATGGTTGGTCGAGAGAACAAAAGAACGAAAAACAGAACAATGCCCCCAGCCCTAAAAAGCAATGCAGCTGCAGGTTATCAGGGTCCAGTTCAAAATAGAGCTTTTGAAGGGTATAGGTCTTCTAAGTTTTCGCGCGCTATCGTGGAACATTTTGCTGGAAGACACATTAAAGGGTAAAGCAAGTCACACAGAGCGCGAAAAAAATCGCTTGAAAAAAAACTCCCCTAATCCTAAGTTGCTTCATGCAAGGGGGGCGTTTTACCCGGTTCGTTCCAAGGATTACTAATTTTAGCTTTCCTCACCTCCGTTTGCTCATCGTTAGGGTTGTCAACTTTGGCGGGATTGGATCAGTTGTGGGACATGAGCTCTCTCACGGTTTTGACAATTCAGGTAAGTTATCGAAACAGGTCGTAAACAAAAGCCATTCCTTCCGACGTGAATGAGCTTTTCCTGAACTTAACCATTTTCCTGTGAGAGGGAATTATAGTAGCTAACAATAGTCGGCAAATAAAATGAAAGAACCGCCCCTCTTATAGTCATTTCAGCATTTTCTCTACTGGTACAGCGGATAGTACAAATTGAAGTACTAAACAAGCAATGTAAGATACACAAGGATAGTGCAGTTTTCAATTGAGCGTCGAAAGTAACTGCACGTTTGCTTTACAACGCTCCGTGATTGGTTAACAAAACTCGCGCCTCTTTCTCATGTAACCAATAAGAAGCAAAATCAAAGGCAATCGTCACTTGCTCTCAAGCGTTTTCTCGCGCTTTTGGCGCCGGTGACAGATGCTTCGAGTTCTGATTGGTGCATTGCCTTGTGTTCCTCTATTGTGATTGGCCAGTGTAATAACTTCCGTTTTAGTTTTACGATAGTCTCCTTTGCTGCAATTTATTGTTTATTCGCTAGGTCGCATGTACGATAAATATGGCAATTATGGAGTCCTTTGGTGGACCAACAAATCAGTGGAGCAGTACAAGCAGAGAAGTGAATGCATGATTAAACAATATTCACAGTTTTCGTACTTCGGTAAACACGTGAGTAAAATGTTGCTTAACATTTTATACAATGATCTCTGATAACCAGTGTTGTCTTAATTTTTCCATTTTTCATCATTTTTGCCACAATAAAAACAATTTTTTTTTTCCATGCCCTTATGGGTACGATTTCCAAAAGCGCCATAAACTAGAACAAAATGTAATTACTGGAGTGTTAGGTAAACAACCTCGTTCCCAGGGTGAGGAGAGACCCTGGGAAAGAGGTTGTTAGGCAAGAAGTTTGCGCGAATCGATTCTCATTTATTGATTGATTATTTTCATGTACATTAAACAAAATGAAATTCGCGCAAATTACAATTACTTTACTGCATTTGGATTAAATATGCTGTAACCCGCAAGTATCTTAGATTAATTATGGCGGGTTATTAGCTAGGATAATAACAAATTAGCGGAAAGTGAATGAAAACATGAATTGGTAAAATGAAGCGCTAATTTTTGTATAAACAAACAAACAAACAAACAAACAAACAAACAAACAAGAAATGACTAAAACGAAATGATTATTTATCCGAATCAGTTTTGAGATTTCAGAGATAATTGAATACACAAAAGATTGATTGAAAAGGAAGCGAAAGAAAATCAACATTAATTCACTTGGAATAAATGTGATCGAATATTTTAAGGACGGTGCCTACTAATACCGAAGTATTTTTGTCCGGTTTATGACTATGCGGGAATAGCAGATCTTAGCAAGGGCTATTGGAATCCAAAAAGAAAATTGGGGGTAACCATGCATTTTCCAGAGATAAGTAAGCAATAATATCTCTAAAAAGCGCCAAAATATAAAGCAATGTATGGGATTTTTTCCTAAATTGACGCTTAATTATCTCTGAAAAATGCATGGTTACCCCCAATTTTCTTATGAGATACCAAAAGCATTTGCTAAGTTCTGCTTTCTCCGTATAGTTTTAAACCGCGCAAAAATATTGCTGTGTTAGTAGCCACCACCCATAGGAAACCCGAGTATCTCGAGATGCGCAGAGCGTATGCGCAGTAACAATAGTAGGCACCGTCCTTAAGCCTGGTGAATAAATGAGAATAATGTATTATTTCATCAAGTGACACAGGCATACTCGGAAAAAAATCCGAGTGCGCATATGCCGCACATGACATTCCAATCTTGGCAGTATACAGGATGTTTGTCTCATGAACCTAGTTTAATGGCCTTAGCTCACACGAGTCTCCTGTAGCTCAGTGGTAGAACATCCGAACTAGTAATCGGAAAGTCTTAGGTTCATCTCTAGATAGGAGCATTCGGATTTTTTTTCCGAGTATGCCTGTGTCACTTACTGAATAATACATTATTTTCATTAATTCTCTTTTAATTTTCTTTGCTATTTTTACTTTGTTCCATTTCTTGACTAGGTTAACGGAAAATTTACCCTTGGTGAAAACATTGCCGATAACGGGGGCTTGAAGGCTTCCTACAATGTAAGTGTTTTTGACACAACACTTTCCTTTCAAATATGGTTAGGTCGCCCATTTATAAGGGTGCATAGTTCACGTCTACCGGTAAATGTTAAGAGTATTGATCATTAGTACATTTACGCAGTCATTTGTCTTACATAGAAATAAACGTTCATTTGCCCGAGTTTCGTGTTTTCATATTAATCAACAGTTTGAATTTTCCGAAAGCTGATGTTAATTGTATAGGCGCAAAGAATGAGTAGTACATTTTCATTAGTAAATCTTCGTTAACGCCCATTATTTGCTCATTTAGGAGACACCCAGACGCGAGAACTTAACCATTAGTTGCAGATTTCTGTTAATACAAAAAAATTTTGAGAAACCAAATCTCCGCGACACTTCTCCTTTAAGATGATTATAGACTTGTTGTTTTGTTTTCCGTTAGGCCTACAAAGAATGGGAAAAGGCAAACGGTGCAGAACCTCCCTTGCCTCTCCTAAACATGACTCCTGACCAAACGTTCTTCGTTTCCTTTGCACAGGTAAAGTTGTACTTACTTTGACGTTCTCATCTGCATGTTCAGAAGAACTTACAGCTTTTATACGAACAGATTTCATATTCTACTCAGTGTGCGTGTGTATCCCGTGTATGAAATACTTTCCGAAAATAACGAGCGAATGCAGTCGTGGAACTAGGGTTAGCCACAATCAAAGACAGTTGTCTTGACGTCCTGGTTCATAGAAGAAGTATATATCGAACTGATGGTAGTTGTAGAATTTATTCACCTGACTAACCTTTATACAATGGTCCAGTGGAGTGGCTTAAGGCAGGGTTCTAGTCGCGTAAATTTCACCCGCCAAGGAACGTAAATGTAACTGCCTTTACGAAGTTCAACGTAAATAAAATAAGCAAGAATGAACAGCTTACGTAAGCGCTGTAAAACTAACAGGTTGAGCTCTATTCAACTTTTACAGAAGCGGCTTGCTTATCATATCTGATTTTACGTCCGTACACACGTAGAACTTACGCGACATGCATTGGAAATACACTTTTGTAAAGGAAGTTAAATTTTGTGGTGAGAGCACTCGCCTCCCACCAATGTGGCCCGGGTTCAATTCCCGGGCTCGGCGTCATTTGTGGGTTGAGTTTGTCGTTGGCTCTCGTCTTTGCTCCGAGGGTTTTTCTCCGGGTTCTCCGATTTTCCTCCCTCCACAAAAACCAACATTTCCAAATTCCAATTCGACCTGGAACGCACGGACACCTTTGAACGAGCTCCTAGAGCTCTTTGGTGCTTGGTGGGTAAAAATCACATTTACATTTACAATACGTCCGTACGCGCGTATAATTAATTTACACGACAGTACAAATCTACCTTTACCCCAGTAGCCTTTTAAGGCAAAGTTTAAGATTGTGTAAATTGTGTATTTTCAGAGTTGGTGCGCTAACATCAGGGAGCAAGTTGCTATAGTCAGGCTTGATGATGATCCACACTCACCTGCTAAATTCAGGTATATACCGACAAAGATCAGCAAATATAACATGTCACGTGATCAGTTTAAACCAATCAGACATTCGGAGAAAATTCAGCGGTGAACTATAAGCAATAATAGGGGTCTTGGTGAGGGCTCGTTTCGGTTGAGTATATGCCCCGAAGGCCTTATTGAATCGCCTCAGAAATTTGGGCCTAATTGTGGTGAAAAACCATTATTTTCTTTTGCGAAATGTCACGCATTCTTTCATAATATGTAAAAATTAATTTTAAAATTAATTTCGTTTATTTCTCGGAGGATTCAGCGGAATGCAAATTGGTCCAACTACGGTTTTCATAGCTTCAACAGCAGCTATAATGTTCCTTTTCCTAAGAATTTAATTTTGTACAACCTCAATATTGACAATCTCGTACCCAGAGTCCTCAGGATCTTTAGCCAGCGGTTAGTCGCCAGGAGAGACTCTTTGGTGACCAACTGCCGGCCAAAGAGCCTGAGGACTCTGGGTACGGGATTGCAATAGTGACCTAAAGAACTAATCATATGGGAAAAACGAACGAATGCATTTCCAGTAGGCCAGTGTCACATGCTTGTATTAACAACGATCTCTACTTTATTTTTTACAGAGTTTTGGGTTCATTGGCAAACTCCGACGCATTTGCACGAGCTTTCAAGTGTACACCTGGCACCAAGATGAACCCTCCTAAAAAATGCCGCATTTGGTAGAGAAATCAGGGCCAAATTTAAGAGTCTTGAATTTCCAGCCTTAAATTGTATTCTTAACTCTTAAGATAAGATAATTTATAGATGGTAGCAGGTAACAGTAATGTTAGGACTACTGTCAAACCAGTGGCACTTTTTTTAAGTTAAATTATAAGATACATGTATTTAAAATGTTTGCTAACACGTGTAGTGTCTAACAACGACTTAAAAGCAACGTCTTGTCCGTGTGAAGTTCAAAGTGATGTCTTATATGCACCTATGCAGTGGCAGCAGATTAGACCTGCAGGTAACTGGGAGACCGGAACGCTTAAATTGCTTCTCTTCCCTATGGTATATCTGCCAACTTTTTCTGACTCAAAGGCGTGAGATTTTTATCCTAGCAGTGCCAAGATTTTCGAACACGATACGGCTATATCCGAAGATTAACGAAGACTTCCGAGGACGCCCGAAGATTTCCAAGACGTATCGAATAATTCTGAAGTTCTCAATAAAATGGTTATGCTTCAATGGACCTTCAAAAATCCGAGATTTCGGGGAACTTATTGTCATTTACTCATTTTACATAGACTTTACGTTTCTCGCGTTGGTTTTGAGTTGACATATTTTTGGAGAGTGTGTCAGGTAAGGCTATCATAGCTCACATTTTTCAACCAGGCGTGAGAAGTTGGTCCGTAAGCTTGAGCTGGCGTGAGTCGGCGTGAGAGTCGGCAGGTATACTATGGGCCTCGGTTTTTGTTTAAAAATAAGGGGGGAGGGGTGGGGCTCCAGGCCCCTCCCTCCCAGATCCGCCGCTGCCATGAACCCTTCCTATCATATTCTGTATCTCGTGTTTCATGACAGCCAGAGATCAGCCGGGTATTAACTGTCTGTCTGCTTAGGCAAGTCAAGGGTGGAGTCCTGATAAAACGAAGCCCCGGAATACGATGTCATTACGACGACGAATTATCCACTTTGTCTCTTCTTAGTTCTGTCAACTTGTCAGAAATTGCTAACACATTTAGCCTGCGTAGCAAGTGTTTCCGTCCTGTTTCGGAGCAAAGAAAGACTGAGGAACGAGATTCTTGATTTTGGCCGCGCGAGAAATGAAACGAGAGCCAAAAAATGAAAGAGGAGGAAGGGGGAGGGGAAGGAAGGACGTTTCCTTCCTTTCTTCCCCACCACCTCCCCGCTTACTCGCGCCATTTTTCGCGCGGTCCTTGCTCGGAAACAGCACGGAAACGCTTGCTACTCAGGCTATAACACATTTTGCCAGTCCCGTGGTTCTTCGTTATATTGGTGTTCCTTTGTATTATAAGTCACGTTAGTACCAAAAAATTTGTTCAAGTCCACACTTTAGGCCACCACAAATTGCCTTAAAGGGGAAGTATCACGCAAATTCGCTGTCCTTTTAAAACCCAAAAATGTTTGTCAAGTTTGCTATAAATTATCACCCCAGTGCAATAAAACTGTCGATTAGTGCCTCTGACCAGAGACAGAGTAGGTCGGTATGGATTGAAACTTGAAAAATGTTAGGCTTATGTTTTTCAAGTTCTCGCATTTTTGTTTCCAAAATGCACTAGAACAGATCACGAGTTGTTCCTTTCAAGAAGTAATAATAATAATAATAATAATAATAATAATAATAATAATAATAATAATAATAATAATAATAATAGCCGTTTATTCACAAATCCAAGTGAAAAGGATTGAATTGAGTTGAGTTGATTTCTTTCCTTTCGTCATTCTAGAATTATTTGGCAGCTGATTGAAGGTCTTATCTCGTCATTTTTAACAAAAGATACCTAAAAACCCATGATACTTCCCCTTTAAGCTTCGTTATTGAAGTGAAGCGTGGTGCTAGTGCTAAAGTAAAAAGGTTTTATTTCCACATGAATGAAACCTAGCAGTAGCTTACAACAGTGTTCAGTTTTTTGAGGTCTGCTTCACCAACTGAATAGGAAAATGGAAAACAAAAACACTGAGTACTGTTGCAAGCTACTGTGTACCAGGGGCGCTTTCCTTTTAGCCAAATATTTTGGTTCAACAGTTGAAATGCAAAAAGAGCTTGCTGTTCACACGGAAATTTCCCGGAACAAACGGTCGACCTTCGGCAGTAGACCGGCTGCACCTTTCAAAAGCTCTATTTTCATTGGACCCTTATAACGTGCAGCTGCATTGTTGTTTAGGGTTGGGAACATTGTTCCGTTGTTCGTTCTTTTGTCCTCTCGACCAACCATGTAAGACGTTGCCCCACCCTCGGAGGTGCTCCAGTTTTTTCATTACAGCCGGCAGAGCGGAAATTACCGTTCTACTTATACAAAGTTCCCATTTTATGATTGTTGTTTTCTTGCGCCATCGCATAAGTTTTTTTTTATGTACCAGTGAGATTGCAAGTTGGAACGAATGAAAAAAGAAGTATTTGCATTAGACACGGAAAGTTTCAAGGATTTCCAACCGAAAATTTTGATTAATTGGAAAGCGCACTAGGTCCAGTTTGAAAATGAAGTAAAAGATATTTTGGAAAAGGCCCATAAGTATTGCTCTTTCAGTCTTCTCCTCTGTGCAAATGGGTACTAGAGGTTTCCAGGTTCCAGCCAGACAGGCAGTGTTGTACATGTACATTGAATTGGTGCTTTTAAACATTCTTATAACTCCTTTAATCTGAGGTAAACTCAAATAAAATATGAAAATGGAAATCGAGCATTTTGTGAGTTAAACATGGTGCAATGTGAAAACAACTATTATTAATTGTTAATACCACTCTTGGCCAGACCAAATTGACTCCAATTTGTGAGATACCTGACTTATTCGATTGATTTTGAAGAACTTGTAAATGTTCAATATTAATAATTACTATCTTCCTAAATGTGCCGCGTTAATCCTTCATGCATTCCTAGTTCTAACAAATTGTTTAATTTTACCCAAAGTCACTTGCATTTTCAAAGTATCTATGTCACGCCTAAAGTTAAAGTGTCCTCCTTGGATATTTTACAAATCACAGGCACATTAACCAGTGTGAATTACAAACGAATACCTTGTTCTCCTCTCGAAGTTCTCTATCCATGAAATTAAAATTGATATCAACACATTTCCTATAAATTATCTGTTGTTCCTTTTGTGAATGTGGTAGAGGCCACTGCCCTGGCAACAAAGTATCTAAAGAATGGATGGCAGGTTTTTTGAAATAATGGTGTTTTCGGAATTGTGTGTTTGAAATTCTGAGGATTCCAAAACTTACAACTTGGTCCCATTTCTCATGATAGACAACCACGCCTAAATTATTCAAAATGGCCACCCCTTGCAGAATGGACAAACTGCAGACAACCAAGGAAATCAATGCTTTGCTATATTTTTTTTTTCATAATTAATGTGTGGACCCCTGTTATCTTAGTGTGAAAACAACAAAGAATATCTTTTGGTTGAAAAATGTTTAGAACTTATTTAGATGGCTTTCCCAGTACCACTAGCCTCCCTTGCAGACGCTCTTTTGGCTCATCACACAATCTTTCCTCCCCAACAAAAATTTTTCAAAAACTGATGTATGATTTTAAAACCCTTTAAAAAGTTCACAGACAGACTTTATGTCTGGACAGAGGTATTAATGCTGACAGACTCTCTTACTCTGACAAATATATTTTTGTTGGAAAAATATGAACTATTTACACATCCTTTAATTTATCAGAATTAAACCATAGTACTAGTGAAACAAATAAGACAGATGAATCTAGAATGCTCCTTCATTGGCAAATATCCATTCTTGTGTATCATTTTCATTCCATATGAACTCTACCAAGTACAAGGGCCAGTCTGCAGAGTATGGCACGTGCATGCACAAGTACCATTCATGCACACTCTGTGTGTACGCCAAAATTTCAATGACTGCAAGCCAAATTTAGTTGAACAAGCTGAAAACTTTTACTGTTCTAAGAATACAGTATTAAGTTTCCACCCTGACTAAAGTGTAACAATATACTAGAAAATTAAAAGTACAGCCCTACATAAATAAACCTTAGAAGAATAAGACTTCAGAATGGTGACAATGAGTAATACAGAAGAAGACGTATGACTCAGGTGACTTTTTCATTAACATAACTTTCTTTAGGATTTCTGAGCATGCAGATTATTTGGAGATTAAAATCTCTAACCTTCAGGCCAGGGACTAAGAGTGTCCTGCACGTGAGTAACCTTGAAGAACATACTACATGCATTGCATGCCAGTAAAATGCCTTTGCATGTGTGAGATCTTGTCCAGTTCTACCATACTCTGCAGGATTGTACAAGGGACTATTAAAAGTTTAACATTTTTTTTAAACTCGGAACACCAAGAATGGTCGTCTTGCAGAGAGTATATAATTTGAGTTAGTAATTTAGAAGCAGTGGATGAACTTTAATGTAGAAAGAAACCAAGGCAAGATAGATTCTGAAGTACTGCACACGATTCTCACGAAGCTTTGTTCTGTTTAAAAGTTCCCCAGACTTCAGCTACTCTTGCACGCAGACCAAGCAATCGTAAATGCGCAAATTTAGTTGTCCTGATCTCAAAATGCCAAGGTCACGTGGGTACAAGGGACTATTAAAAGTTTAACATTTTTTTTTAAACTCGGAACACCAAGAATGGTCGTCTTGCAGAGAGAATATAATTTGAGTTAGTAATTTAGAAGCAGTGGATGAACTTTAATGTAGAAAGAAACCAAGGCAAGATAGATTCTGAAGTACTGCACACGATTCTCACGAAGCTTTGTTCTGTTTAAAAGTTCCCCAGACTTCAGCTACTCTTGCACGCAGACCATCGTAAATGCGCAAATTTAGTTGTCCTGATCTCAAAATGCCAAGGTCACGTGGGTTTATACCACCACCCGGTCATCAGTCTTGTATTAATTGTGTTTTTGGTCTCCCTTTTTAAATTTCAAATTTCTCTTGAACTTCATCCATGTTCTCCATTGAGACAGTTCCCTTGAAGTCTTCAATGAGAAGTAAATTGAACCTACAACGGTAAAGACTCCAACGCAATAACCGGTAACAGTCCATACATCAACAAGGCGATTCACACGATGAACATCAGGCCACACGTCTACATCAGCCATGTGTTTCACTTTGCTGGCTGCTCCGCCGAGGACATGCATATAAGACAACAAAACATTCCTGTTCTTCTCGCCTTCCTCTTCAAGAACTCCTTGGAGAAAGCTTCGGTCTTCGGGTTCGTCCGCCATATTGGAATTTCCAGTTGAGGTTGCCAGAGACTGGAAACGAGCATTTTTGCTAAGTACCAGTCTTTTGCAAGCAAATGGAAAAGGTTCACCCCACCCCTCCTGGATGCTCATGTTTAACTAAGCATGAAGGCTTCTTGCTAACAGTATTTCAAATTTGAAAGCCAATAACTTTTGCCTCTAAAGTATAGGGTCCATCAGATTGTTGGTATTTTACATGTACTTCCCTACTCTAACGGCAAGGTTAGGCAGGCTCACCACTCATCGATCACTTGCGATCGGGCTAATCTAAAACCATTCCTACTGGAGACACGAGGCAAAAATCAGGCCCACAGTATTATGTTCTCAATGATATTCTCTACCATCTGATCGCAAGTTAATTTCGGACAAATCTAAAACAGCACTGTAACTGCAAATTGATCCTTAGAGCGAAGAAAAGACAGAGGCAGTGACAACAAATGAACTAAAAAAGTCTATTCTTTGTGCCCGATATTTCGGTTTGAAACACAAAACTCCGTCGGGGGCTTTCCAGATTTTCTGCTGACCCAGATCTTTGTCACAAATGCAGAAACTCTCTCTGATTTGCAATCGCGGTTTTGTTGTCCAATATTTCTACTTTATTCGAGATCTGGTTCTTGCCGGAGGCTACGCGGGTGTCGACACGACAGTCTGATTTCTACTCAGATTTTATTACGAGTTTATGTACATCTGTTAAATACAATCGAGTTAAGTATCCTAAAATACTTAACGTATATTTGAAGCCATTGGTTCACCAAGGAAACTATCTCGGATGTTTCGCGAAAATTGTGAGAATAGTTTAATCGGCTGATTTAGCAACAGAACGGGAACGTCATTTGAGGACGCGAGAGCTCGCGGAAGTCTGGACACGAGTCTATTTCGACTATATATGGGCATTCTTGATGCGCGCGCTGTTGTCAATTGACGTTCCCGTTCAGCCTAATATATATCAGGAGGAAAACTGGCCAGGAACTTAATTTTCATTTCACTTATGCCGGCTACGCACTGCAAATAGATTATGGAAGGGAAGACAATTGCTACTCTTAAGCGAGATTCTCTGTCTGGGATATAATCGAGCAACAACTGGAACTTCGAATCTATTTGGGCTCTTAGCCGGCCAAGACAAGGCCAATATATCTTTTTTGACTAGTGCTTTTACAAATAGCCCTGATTCGGATTTACTATCTACTTTAGGAGGGGAACATTAAGGTGGGGTGGGGAGAGGTATCTTAGGGGTGATTTTTTTTAAAAGTAGGCTTATAATTTTATGTGAAAAGCTGTGTTATTCTTACCCAAAATATATACATATCTATTGCGCGGGTATTTTAAGCATTATGATAACACTAAAATTTCAACAAGATATCTCTTACATTATCCAGTCCCTAATGTTCATGTCTAAACGTTCAATATATGTTTTCAAGAGAAAATCAGGGGACCGTGCAGGAAACTAGGGATGTTGGCTGGGATATGTGAATTTCACTAAAGTTATTTTAAGACGTCGTCTTAACGGAAGTCGGTTTCCCAAGACGTCCGCAAACACTCAGTTTGACATCACAGGAAGTCATCGGAGCGCACGTGCCAACGTCGCATAATATGCAATGGCGGTTGTTGAATTTTCACTATGGCTTTCCTAAGTGGCATTTACAGGCGTCTAGATACGTTTGAGGACGTCTCGGGAAACAGACTTCCGTTTTCACGACGTCTTAAAATAACTTAGGTGAAATTCACATGTCCCAAGGGCTATACTGGGGGTCTCCATCTCTGTCCCCTTACTTTCTCTTGATGTTTTCGATGATTTTAAAGTTATTTCCGGCCATCAATTTTGACAGCTCTTAAGCCTTCAGCGACCATCGATGAATCCTATAAGGTGCATCGATATGAACTGAAATCCTCTAAAGTTTGGCATGTACAGTCAATTATTTAGCGGACCTGCACGGGCCCGTTTCTCGAAGGTAACCGGAACCATTGGGTCTGCTAAGTCATAGAGCTGTTCTCTCTCGGAACAGAAGCAGTATTTCGCAAAGTATGCGTTAATCGCCCCTTATTCACGGATCGGAGACTCAATCAGATTTACAAATTAAGAAGCAGCAACTTCCTGGTGATTTATATACAGGAGTTTGGGGCTACTTATTGCAGACGAAAATAAAGAGCGATTCGACAATACTTTAAACAGTTCGTGGGAATTGATATACCTGTTTAGGCATCTGGAGTTTCGAGAAACGGGTCCTTGTCCGCCTTATATGGAGAAGTATCATTCTTACATGAAGTAGAAATCACAGCTGCGGCTACAAGAGCGATTCTTTCAGCCCAAGTACCTTACTTTACAAAGACAGTTGAAAATTCGCAGAAAGAAGTCAAAGTGACATTCAAGAAGTTGACCTTTCTCCCGGCCAATTGCAAAGTGCGGCCTTGTCGAATTGGTCGAAAATCGCACGCATATCCGCGGCTTGATTGACCGATGCGAACTTTCGAGAGAGAGTTGACTGTACAGCCAAGTGGTGACTACCTATAGTTGACATTAGTTCGTTCCCAACTACCCTGTCCGTGACTCTACCGACCGCAGCATGACTTGTGAGGCGAGCTAGACCTCTTGAGCTTAACTCGTTTCTTCTTCCCCTTTCCATTTTTGGCGGTTTCCTCTTGTACTGGCGGGCAAACTCTATTCAAAATTTGCTGCGTTAGAAGAGTGAAAGCATGGTCGACATTTTCGCTTGAAAGTGCGCTGGTCTCCACGTGTTGAACGCCATGATTCTGCGCTAGCAGTTCTCCTCTCTCTCTGGTGACTTGCCGTTTACTCGCCAGGTCACACTTGTTCGCAACCAAAATTCTATCCACATCCTCGTTTGCGTGCTCCTCGATTTTTCTCATCCACTTTGAGATGTTGCTGAAGGTTTTCTCTTTGGTGACGTCATACACTAGCATGATACCCAGGGCGCCTCGGTAGTAAGCTGTTGTGATAGTGTGGAATCTAGAGACCGGAAAAAAATGCGATGAATTAAGATGTATAGAACGAGGCCTTGGAAATGAAATCACAAACCTTTAATTTGAAGAGATCAGGAAGTATTTTATTACGGAGCGTTTACATGAAACTGGTACACCGTTTTTACGGCGCTGCGACTTTTATTTAACAATTAGACTATGAGCTCGAGATTTCTATTGGGTGATAGCTGATGAGCGCGCAGCCCGAATCAGCTATCACGCACAGAAATCGAGAGCGAATAATCTAATTGTTTTAGTATAAATCTACTAGTCGTTCAAAACTTAACAAGTAAATTATCCAAATCCTCCTCACAGACACTTCGAAAACGCGAAGAAGCGGGCTGAAATTTGTTGACAACCGCTACCCACTATCTATCACAGAATAGATAGCGAGTAGCGTAGCCAATCAGAGAACGGCATTCGTAATAGAACGCTAGTAGATTTATACTAATCTGCAATAAAATAATGAAACTATTAAAGAAGGAATATGATAAAAACAGTCAATCTGCGTTTCCATGACAAAGTATAAGTTTTGCACCGGTAGGAAAATCTCGATTCGCTACAGCTATCGAGGTGAACTGGCACCGAAAAGACCCTTACCGACACGAGATTTTGGACGTGAACGAATAGAAATTCACAAAAGAGAGAACCCAGAACAACGGCTGGTAACGGAGCCAAGACAGAACCGGGATGAACTCGCGCCAGTTTTTTTGACGGGTCGTAAGGATATCTTGTAAACTGAACACCCCCTTACAGGAAGGTGGAACTGCAAATGGGTTTTCAACACTATCATGCTCACAACAAGAGAGTAAAACGGCGGGGGAGGGAAGGGTGCGGGTTCTGAGGAAGAGCAATTCCCAGGAGTCATAGTCTTACCTCTCTTGTCCTGCAGTGTCCCAAATCTGCAGCTTGATTTTCTTTCCTCCTAGTGAAATGTTAAAGAAACAATCAAATCGAAGGAGTTCTGAAACTGAAAGCTTGATGTGCTGAAAGGCATACGTAATCGAACCGCTTCCGATAGGAAGAACCGTCGGCACAGCAAGTTTAGCGCGTTTTGGGTACAAACATTCTCGGAGACCAAGGGCAGAGATTTCATGGAGGAGATCCTCCGTCTTGTTAACTTTGGCTGGTCCCGATTTGTCCCGTGAAATCTTCGTCCTTTCCCGACTATCGGTTGCCCCTGGGTCTCCGAGGGTGGGTAGAAGGGACTCCAAGTAGTGTGTACACGAAACGTCTCCTGACGAGCATGTGAATAAGTCAATCACCTGAGTGTCGCTTGCTCAATGTGTATATGTGTGGCTTTTTTTGTGTGTGGAAAATCAGGTCAGCTGCCGAAGAATAGCTTCTGTCTCGTGACCCCAAAACAACGGCATCTTATTCATCTGACTACGATATGAGATGATTTTATTTAGAAACTGAAACTGATTGACCTTGATGACATTTTACTTCGTCAAACACCAGTGGTGTGGGGATTTGTTATGGTGTATAACGCGTTGAATAGACAAATATTTTGATTAGAATCAGGTGCACGAGGGTTAATCGGGATTAATGAAAATTGAAGGTCTGAGAAAACATATTTCAGAGGTAAATGACCTCTACAGCGAGGAATTAAAACTCCGAGTTCACATACATGAAAATACTGAAGGAAATAATTCTGCGGCTAGCGTACACGCAGACTTCTCCTATTAAATTTCCTTTGTTTTACACGGAAAATGAGAATTAAAGGAGATTGGTGACGTCTACACGCAGGATATTTCACAGCCGGAGCTTAAATAAAATCAAATAAACTTAAATTGAAGCCAACATGCAGGAGGAAATTTTTCATCTCACGTGTCAGAGGAAGTGAGTGGGAGCGGCTTCCTAACAGGGGTTGAAACAAGTTTTGGGTATCAGTGCGTGCCGTGCCAAATAAATCCATCCCGGTGAATATTTCAGAGTGAAATAATATTTCGATAACTCTGACGACCATCATCAATTATGCAATCTCTATAGGAAACGTTTGCGTCATCCAAATATTACACTTGAACAATATATTATACGGGAATATTTTAATAGTCAAAACATTTCCGCTAGAGTAAGACATTGAAAGAAAGTTGCTTTTCTCGCCCATGGCTCGAGGGCAGGCTTGCTTACTGTATTACAAAAATCGGTATTTATCGATAAGTGAGAGGTTTCATAAAGCAATGCTAAACATCTTCATCTGAGTTTAACTAAAGGAAATTTTAATGCTTTCGTACAAGGCAAACGTAGGTCTCTTGGCAAACGATTATGGCACAATACCGACGATTCTTCGAGTAAACCCAAATGATAGTAAATTATTCCATAAAAGGTTGCTCGTCAAGAATAGAAACCGCTTCTATGATTAAGTAGATGAACCGTGCCGATCAAAGCGAAATATTGTCATCACTCATTTTACATGCGATTTATCTTCCACTAAACACAACACCAAATTAAACACCCGAAATAAATTTAACATATTGTCTACTGTGTCGAAACAAAATATCACCATGGAGAATAACTTGAATATTATCCCGTAACGTTTCTAACCGAAGTCAAAATTTCCTTATATTGCAGTTGTAAAAGTAAAATATATCCCAGTGCTTCGTGAAGCATGACGGACGTACGCTTCAAGGGTCTCAGGGTGGTATGTGAATATGTAAATACCATCACATCAGTGTACACAAACCTCACGGTTTTCCCGGCAAAAGCTCTGTACATATAAACCCTAACATTAAATACGGATTTACAGGTACCGACAAACATGTCTGGCGTCAAACAGATCGTAATAATTTCTACATTAAGTTCGTGAAGCGACTCCTTGTAAACTGCTGATTCAAGTTACGTACACCTTACTATGCCGAGCAGTACTTACCGAGTTCTAAGGTCCTGATCTTGAAATCAATCCCAATTGTCGAAATAAACGTTGGATTAAACGTGTTATCAGCGAATCGAAATATTATGCAGGTCTTGCCAACCCCGCTGTCGCCTATAAGAAGGAGCTTGAAAAAGTGATCAAAGTTCTTCGCCATGTCGAGAACTCTGTTTTCCTTTTTGTGTTGCGTTACAGTTTCGAATGTGATGCATTCTGAGGAGCGGTTACCTAACTTCCGTGACGCGTGAACCGGAACCGGAAGCCACATCCAGAAAATTGAAAATTGAAACATACCAACGCGTACTTAAACCTGAGATGAAATCTTTTCATTTAAGTTTAAATTCTATACCGTAAAGCAACTAAGTAAGGAAAACAAAAACTAATATATTACGCGCTTTAGACCTAAACATTTTTAAAAATAAATATGACACAAACAAACATCCATACAATAATATCGCCCAAGAGCAACGTACAGTGTAAGCCTCTCTTTGTCTTTTGTCGTCGTTATTTGATGCCTTGAGAATTAGTTGTAATATTGTAGGACAAGACAAGTGGAAAACTGTGAGGAGTCCGCAAATGCAATTATAACCCGCATTCAGTACCCGGGTTAGTAGGAGCTAGAAGGCTGCACACGTGATGTTTTGTAAACTGCGATCAGGTCCAAATTTATCAACCATCTTTAATCCTGTTATCATTTATTTTTAGTCTTACGTTGTTGCTCGCTATTTTTCCCTTTCGCGCTTCCCGCGGGAATAAATAGTTTACCAAGCGAAACGAAAATAGAGCCTGATCGCCTGTAACGCAATCTACTGTCACGCATTTTTGCGGGCGGAACGAGATGTCGAAGAACTCGCTGAAGAATTATGACTACCTCTTTAGGATCCTTTTGGTTGGGGATAGCGGAGTCGGGAAGACTTGTATCCTTATCCGGTTTGTGGAGAATACGTTCACTCCTTCATACATCTCAACGATTGGTATAGACTTCAAAATTCGAACTTTGGACATCGGTGAGTACAGATGCATTCATGTTGGAGCGGGTGCGGACGGGTGCAGACCGACTCGAGCGCATAGCGGTATTTTGCATATGATAAACAGGGCAAAGATAATGATTGTAACTCGATCTTTAACTCCACCAAACTCGCTTCTGGAACTATGTTTTTGGTGAAGCAGTATTTGAAAATGATAATTCAGCCTCATTATAAAATACCACAGGCGAGGTGCAACAATCTGGCACGACATCAATTGAATTCTCGATTTGTTTTCATATGCAACATTTCAACTTTGCTATTTTACAACTAACCTTTATGTTTGGAATTTACGTACACATGGGATTTACCGGCGTACAACCTTTTAATTTGTTTAAAAATAAATTTTGTTTCTGGATTTTTTGGTTAATTTTTTTTGTGGCAATTTTCCAATATATGGAGTCTGGAATACAGTCGTCGAAAAGTTGAAGTTAACGTTGTCTTCAAAGAGAAATTTATACACTTCCGGCTCAAAAAGGTTTGTCCTTTGTTTCCCTGGACAACGAACAATCCATTTCCTTTTCAAATACAGCGATTTACTAAGTTCCACCAGAAGACGAAGTTCATGCGAAATATTTGATTGCATTATTTTCGGTCACGAGATGCGTAGAACCGGAAATGCGTGTGACCGATCGACCGACCGGTCAAATCATGAAGTATTCTAGACTAACAACAGTCTTTCTTTGTAACATCACCTTTTTGCTTTCATTCTTTTCGCAGATGGTAAGAGGATTAAGCTACAAATATGGGACACTGCAGGCCAAGAAAGGTATCATGTAATTTACGGCTGCACGAAAACCGCGCAAGGCCACGTATCCCGGCGCCAACCTCGTTCCCAGGGTCTCTCCCTGGGAACGAGGTTGATCCCGGCCCTTGGGAAATTTGACTTCAGTGAAGTTGCTATGAAACCTTGCATTTCTCAGGCTTATTAGAATTCTAGTCGCAGAGGTTTTCTTAATTCTTCTTTCTTCTCAAGCAACGACAACGAGGCGTTGAAAAAGAAAGAAAACCTACAAAAAACCTCTGGGACCAAGTTAAGAATTCACAAAAACTGGTCGCATACTTTTCAGCCATTTTTGTGTCCAAAACATCTAATAACGTGCGCAATTTGAATTAAGTAAGGTGGAGTTACACTGCCAATTTTGGGCAGTCACAGCAAGAAAAAGGCAAACCTTTGCTTTTCACCTTCTCTTGACAACTGCTCGCGCGAAGAAAAGAAATCAATTACAGCAATCTACATAACGCGTTACCAGTTGTATTTTCGAAATTTAACCGGAGTTTTGAAATTCTATACTTGTCTCTGTGTAGAGATTTAATTTCAGAGTTTTCGCAGAAATATCCCTATTTTATTGACGGTATAAAGCTGTGAATTTTTCTTTACATTACAGCATTGAGTATTTCAAAAATGACAATTGTTTCCCAAGTCTTTTTCGGAAAGATTTTTACAGAGAAATTTTCAAGATTCTGTTCAGAAAGCCGGACATTACAAAGAGGAATTCGAAAGTTCCCTTCATTCTCGGAAATACTGGTTATGCGTGATGTAGACTGACTGTAAAATCTGTAAAGGCAAAAGTGGAAATGTACTTTTCAGCTGACAATGTAGGAGAGAAAGCAGTTATCTTATTTTGCTATACTATCCTTCTATATGAAATTTAAATCGAAAAAAAGTCAACAATTATTCAACGAGGTGGTCACTTTATTTCCGAGAAATAGCGCGCTAAGACCAGGGGAATAGCCTGTGTACAGCCACCCCCTCCCCTCAGGAAAAATCGGGGAGAGGGATCCCGGATTTTTCCTGAGGGGAGGGGGCGGCTGTACACAGGCTACAGGATAACAACGGGAGTTGAACAGCAAATTATTAGTATACTCGCGCTCACAAAGCGACGGTGTCATTTGCTACAACTACCAGAATCCTTTAGTTTGTTGTTTTCTTTTGCATGTTAGGGACATTATTATCTCAACTTCACTGGCTGGATTACAAAATTTGAATAAGAAAGGAAAAACGAGGAGGATTCTGGTAGTTGCAGTAAAGTAACGCCATCGTGAAAATCGCCTACTGAAAAAACCGTCCCGTGCAAAGTGTGACGTGAGGTTGCGCATATTTTGTGTTTTTTGCCTTTTCTCCGCCAGAAATATGTAAATTTTAAACCCTAAAAACCCGGACGTGCCTTTATTTCTCAATAGAAGGATGCAAATAATTATAAGCCTACAGGTCAAACGCTTTCCCATAGGAAAGCTGTTGGGTCATTCTTTTATAGTTTATACTTTTTAAATGACAACCTTTTTTCAATCGAGTGTATGCCAAGACAGTGGAAAGTGTTTTTCTGGCGCTCTGATTGGCTACTCAAACTCCGCCTCACTTTGGTGCGGAGTTTTAGTGACCAATCAAATAGCGCGAAAACACTATCCGAAAAAACCCCTATCTCTTGTATATACTAAATAATTGAGTGCTTCAATACAGAAATTTAATATTTCTTGCCCTAGATTCTACACAATAACAGCTACATGTTATCGTCGAGCTATGGGCATAATGGTGGTCTATGACGTAACGGACGAGAAGTCCTACACGAACGTCACGAAGTGGATGAGTAAGATCGCAGAGCACGCCAACAGAAATGTGGATAAGATTCTTGTTGCAAACAAGTGCGATCTTGAAGAGAAACGGAAAGTAGCCCGAGATAGAGGCGAGTCATTAGCTGTTGACCTGGGGATTTCGTACGTCGAAATGAGCGCTCTGTCCAACTCAAATATCGAGGAAGCATTCACTACTTTGGCAAAAGATATTTTAACCAGAATGTTGAGTTGCGGAAAAGAAGAAAGTTTGAAGCTCGGGAAAAACAAGAGAGGATTGGACTCAACAGGCTCTGTTTGTCAGTCGTGTTAGAACACTCTGTCGGGGTCTGGAAACGAAAATAGACAGTGTGAGGTTTAACTCAATATATCGAACGTAATACAAACAGTATTGGCTTTCGTGTTTTGTTTTCTGTACTTTGGAACAGTTCATACTTTTGCTAAGAGTTCTGCAATAAATATTTTTATGTGTATTGTTATTGCTGTTAGTTGTGATCGTGGATTGCTGTCTTCAAAAGATCGCGTTTTCTGCTCAAAGAAAGCGCGAAGGGAGGAGAGGGAACCTTCTTTTTGTCTATACGTAGATCTCGTTCCCCCCCTCCCACCAACCGCGGAAAAAACAGGTGAAAGGATTTCGCATGGGACTGCGTAATTTGCATCTGCCAATAAGGGTGTAAGGTGGCCTCTATAATTTCCCACAGAATAAAATAGGCTGTAATAGGGCAGGGGCTTTATGGAGGGCAGCAACACATACACAGCAAAACCTCACCCAAGTTCACCCACTCCCCCCCTCCAAATCCCTCCTCCGGGACATGACAACGTCACCGAGCAAAAATCGTCTATAAATACTTTACTTGCTATCTTTTGTATTTGTATTGTTTAAAGTGTATATGACAGATTTTTTTTTATTTGCTTGATCGAATCTTCTTGTTGTTCTCGTATGAAAATCGAAAAAATAAATTGGCTATCGACTTTTCTTCCCCTCGTTTGAGGCGGTCAAAGACGTGAAATTTCACTTCCGGGTGTGTACAAAACCGCGCAAGGCGGGAGACTAGGGATAGTGGATCTGTGACGTCAATACAAGAACACTGCTTTCGCGGATTCTCTGTTTCACTTTTTTACGTTTTTCGTGTTGCTGCAGCCGTAAACAACGCACCGCAGCACCATCTTTCTTCCTTTGCATAAAGAAAAACACTGAAACAGAGAATCCGCGAAAGTGGCGTTCTTGTATTGACGTCACAGGTCCACTATCCTTAGTCTCCCGCCTCGCGCGGTTTTGTACACACCCGGAAGCGAAATTTCACGTCTTTGACCGCCTCAAACGAGGGGAAGAAAAATCGATAGCGAATTTATTTTTTCGATTTTCATACGAGAACAACAAGAAGATTCGATCAAGCAAATAAAAAAAAATCTGTCATATACACTTAAAGTTGAAATGAGTATCTGCTAGTCTTAAGTGTACAGTTAACATATCTTCCTTTGGTTTAAATATTGCTTTCCCACTTTGAAACCCTTCCTAATAAATATAGTTAATATTATCCTCTACTGCGTGCAACACGTGAGATTTATACACTCTTGCGGCTGTTCGTGGACTGCTGACACGTCCACGGTCTGCTCGGCCCAGCTTTCAGCGGTCTCCCCGTTGCTGCAAGCTTGTCTGAACACCTTTCGTAGTAAGACACCGAAGGCGTCTTCCACATTCAAATTTGATAATGCACTTATTTCTCTGTAGCGAATTGCAAGGTGTTTCGCCAGCCTTTCTCCTCTTTCTTTACTTATGAGCCTGTCGTTTGTCAGATCGCACTTGTTGGCAATCAGCAGCGTTTGGACGTCAGGTCGGGCGAGTTGTTCAATTTTTCGTATCCACGTCGGAATGTTCCGGAACGACCTTTCATCTGTGACGTCATATACCAGCATAATGCCCTGAGCTCCCCGGTAGCAGGTGGATGTAATGGAGTCAAACCTACAAGGACATTGTACACTGATTCAGTGTTTTAAATGTTTTCAGCCAGCGTCTGGTTCATGAAGGATTTATGCGTGACGCGTGATTTGAGGGAAAATGGTCAAGTTTGTGACACGTGAAAGAATTCATTTTAAGCCGCGTTTCGTCACTAGATAGTTGACGCAGAATCTGTCTATCTTTAAAAACTTTATTCGTAAATCCTTTGGGACTATGTGAAAACTGGGAATCAAGTAGCGTTTCAGATATAGAGCGTTTTAATTCACGCGACTACCGGCCATATCGGTTTACTGAAACAAAGGAAAGTATTTGCATAAAAATAGAGTTCAATTCCCAGAGGTTTAGTTTGGGACACCAACATGGCCGCCATTTCTTTGTTTTGGGACACCAACATGGCCGCCGTGACGTCATGTGAAAACACTCTATAGATTTAAGTTTGAAAAACCAAACATTGATAAATTTTAACTCGTTCACCGGCGAATTATGAGACCGACTAGCTTGAGCATTGAGCGTGCTGCGGTTGGTCTAACCTAAACCTGTTCAGGACTTCAGTAACTTCTTAGGAGAGAAAATTTAGCAGTGCTAGCCGACTGCAAACTAGATGCCGCGCAAATCAACTAACCAATGATGCCAGTTTGCGACAAAATATATATCAAATTATTGTTAAAATATACAATTCGTGAAAGATCCATCAGTGATTTACAGACTCGTGATTTGTTTGTGATTGATAATAAAAGCCCTCCTTCCCAGCCCTCTTCTCAAATTTATTGATACGAAAACTAAGGAAATCACTACCGTGAAGGAGGTTGGATTATCATAAAATTTGACGAACTTTTCCTTTGGATTTCTCAAAGAATTATTAATAGTTTAAGAAGCTATATCAAACACTCAAAGAGTGTCATCCGATTTCTCAACACCTCGAAGTTGGTTAAAAAAATCTCAGCTGCGCCTCGTTTTGGAGAGATCAACCCACTTCTTGGTGTGTGGAAATAGCACGAAACTTTTCCTCGTGTTTGAAACGAGACTAAAAAAGGTTTCGCTCATTTACATTAGGTTCCGCATATGTTAAGCTCGACATTTGAACCCGGCCTTTTTCTTGTGGTCTACTCCTGTCTGTTGTTAATAATCTAATACCTTTCTTGTCCAGCCGTGTCCCAGATTTGTAGCTTGATTTTCTTCCCATCTGAGAACGGATAGTAGACAATAATTGTATTAAGCTAGAATTTTTTGCACTATTAAAATAATATTTCGGAGTTATATTGAGGGATTTACGAAATTAGAAAGGGAAGGTAACAAGTCAGTGCAATTTCCAAGAAAAGTTTGTAAATAGAAAGTAATAATTTATAGTAGAGAATAGGCCATTTCCGAGTTGCTGTGAACCTCATTATGAAAACAAGGCTAAGTGCAAAGTTTTTGTTATGAAAATTAGTTTTCATTCATATGCAAGCAAAACTAATTTTCATATGAAAAGCTTTGCACTTAGCCTCGCTTTCATAAAGAGGTTCACAGCAACTCGGAAATGGCCTTCAAGATAAAGGCGTGTCATGTTCCATACAAGAACAATGAGAAACTCTCAAGGACTGTTTGTTCTTTTCTGTTTGAAGCTTTGTTACTTTTGATGTTATGATTACCGAATATCGATTTTTGTCCAGCTGCACAAAGCTTTCTTTATAGTTTTTTCCTTTACGTCAAAGACATGTATTAAGATCATTTTCTGTGATCACGTTTCTCAGTTGTGAGGAGTTGTTCAAACTGTAAGCAATTCCCAGAGTTATTTCTAACGGAGTTTCCAAAGCCTCAGGGGCACCCAACGACAATTTTCTCTCAGATCCTTTAAAACGTTATTTTAGGCGATCTGGAGTGGCTTTAAAGCTCCATAGGTTCATTTTAGGCAGCACTATAATATTTTTATCTGTTCGGTCATTCTAGGGGAACTTGAGTCTTTTCGAAATTTGTAGGGCATTTTTATCCACTTCCCGAAAACCTTAGGTCTTATTTCCTTTCCGAAAATCTTAGCTGACCTTTTTTCGGTACCCGAAACTACATTTTTATCAATCCGAAAACACTAGGCTCTCAACCCTGGAGTCAAGATCAGACGTAAGTCACGCTTGTATATTTATTCAATTGTATTTTTCCTGTTGTTTTACAGCATTGAATTCGTAGTTTTTCTTTTCTTTTAACTTAGAAAATAGTGTATTCTTTATTAGTTTCCCCTGAAAGTATTGTTAATAGTCGGCTCAGCGTGATTCTAACAAAGGCATTAGTCTTGCTGCCCGTTTTATACTTCACTGAAATTAAAGAAAGCAGCTTCAGAGAGGGAGGGAGGGAGGGGAAGGGGGGCGGAGGGGGAGAGGGGGAGGGAGGGAAGAGGGAAGAGGGAAGAGGTCATAACGAAAGTAACACGACAAAACACGTTTGTTACTTTTCCCTTTTTCAGCAGTCTGTAGTTGTGTATGCAAGTCTTTTCTGCCTGAACTTGTAATTGCTGTTAACTTCCAAACGCTATTTATTGTCGATTCAGCAATTCTTTTGTTTTGCTGTCTTTGTTTTACAATAAAAACCCAGCGGTTACTTAATACCTACAGCTGAGAGTTTTATGGCCAAAATGCTCTGTTTAAGCTACACCTTTTTGCCTTAATGGGGAGAATCCCCCAAAGCACCCTAAAAATGATCGTGCTTTCAGCGTAAAAGGGCGTTGTACCGTGGAGCGAATTCCGATTGGTGGCAGTGTGGGGAGGGACGTTTCAAAAATACAGGTGTCGCAAAGTTATAATCGACAAATTTCACGTGCCTTACAGTCTTGACTGATTTTTTGAAGTCCTCCCTAAGTCGCGTCTTACAACGTTTCTTAGGCCGACTTAAAAGGCCGATTTACACGGTACAACTTTTGCTTACGACTGCCATATGCGATTTCTAGATCGCGCACTGCTCGCGTCATGCAAAAACTCGCACACAACTCTCGTCATTCAACATTGCCTATACCCACGATTGTCGTAGGATTTAAAAAAAATGTTCTTTTGTGACGTACACGACAGTCGTAAGCGAGTTGTAGGTTTGATTTACACGAAACAATTCGTGTCGTAGGCCTGTCGTAAGCTTGTCGCATGCGACAAAGTCGTACCGTGTTAATCGCCCTTAAGGATGCGCAGAAAAGAATGCTAATCTCGTTGTCTCGCAAAGTCTCGAATTTAATCCATTACTCCAGTCGAGAACTAGAGTTTACTTTATGACAAACAGTATTCATTCGCAAGAGAATCTCTGCGGAAAACAACAAACAACAAACAAAGGCGAAAACACAATCGTAGGTATAGGCAATGTTGAGTGACGAGAGTTGTGCGTGATGTTTTGCATGCCGCGAGCAGCGCGCGCTCCAGAAATCGCATGCGACAGTCGTAAGCAAAAGTTGTACCGTCTAAATCGGCCTAACTCGGAATGAAGGTTTCTCTAAACTGTCTGAGAGATATTCAAGGTCACGCTTTCAACGTTTTCAATGAAAGGTGCTCCAAATAATTATCAAGGGTTTCAAATTATCAGTTCATGTTCCCCTCTTACGTTTGACATGGGGACTACAATCTGAGAGACGCGGGATAATTTTCTCGATGACTGAAACAAAAACCGGAAAGGGTGTCTGTTTTCGCAGGATGACTCTTGATTCACTCGTGTTTAGTATGACCGTATATGTCAGAACCCAGCCTGCCTATACCCATCTAAATATTCAGTCAACATCTTTTTATAATTTTTAACATTCATATTAAATCTTGGCAAAAAAAATACGAAAAGAAAAAATGCCAAAAATCACTCGCGTTGGCGATTAATTTCACTTGAAATGAATTTTTCAAATGCTTAATCGTGATCGGTACATGAATAATGTTTGTCTCCGATTAAAAAGATAATAAACATTCAACTTACCAATCTCCATCGTCCGGATTTTGAAATCTATACCAATAGTCGAGATGAACGATGAATCGAACTTGTTTTCCACAAATCGGTATATTATACAAGATTTACCAACGCCGCTATCGCCAATAAGAAGTAGTTTGAATAGGAAATCAAACTGTCCCGTCATATCGGTCCGATTTTGGCAAGCCGTTCACGTTCTCGAACCTTTGATCAACATCAAATGCTAGTTGCGTGACAAGGCGGAACCGGTTGTCATCATCGTTCGATGATGCTGTGATTGTCACATGTTGAACCGCAAGATACTTCTTTTATGGGAAAGATTACAACGAAGACAGAAAAAAATATGTGCTACTCACATGCGGTAAGCAGGAACTTGAGAAAATAATAGCCATTACTCATGAGTCTACTTTACTGACTAATTACGATAAGGAAGCAAAAAAAAAAAAAAAAAAAAACTTGCCTCTGCAATCGTAGCCTCCCTGCAAGGGCTCAATCTTCGGGATTAGCGAGAACTTTCGTTATAGTTCCGATTTCTCCCGAAAAATCTTCGGTCAGCCCCGACTATCTGCATCCTCGGAGACCCAGGGGCAGTTAGTCAGGTGGAAGGGATTTTCGTGGGCGAAACTTTTAACTGAAACTTTCGCCCACGAAAATCCCTTTCACCCGACTAACTGCTACTGGGTCCCCGAGGATGGACTGTCTGCTCAGCTCTCAGTGATTTTTAGGGGGGTCGTATTGACCTCCTTCCCCACGGAAGTGGGGGAGGAGGGGGAGGAGGTTAAAAACGATCGTCGTCCCCTAAAAACGTGGGGGGCTCACAACAATCACGACATGATCATCGTAGACAAAAACGATTTCAAACATTCATTTTTATCCTTTTCAGAATATTTCTATTCCTGTGCCGCGCTTAAACGCCAGCACGAAGGATGACTCTTCTTGTCAGCCGGCGTTTGTGACGCCATCATTTTTAACAACCAAAGGTGTTTTGATGTCTAAATAGAAACGATCACATAAATCAGGCTAGGGTTATGGAAGAAAAGTTTCTCTCGAAAAATGAACGAAAATTCGGGGCTTGTGACGGATCGTTACTTTTAGTTAAAGATTTGTTATTAATTATTTTTTACCGAGTTTAGCCTCGACTAAAATGCTGAAATGGTACACCAAAACCGACCTCGAGATGTTTTCTGTAAATAGCCGATAAAGCAGGAACTGAGTCTTACAAAGTATGCTAACATAAGCTCGATTTATTGAATCAGGATAGAGATACGCACAACTAACCTCTTCCTGGACTAAATTGAAGGAAAATGAGGTATTCTTCTCAATCATTGGTTCTTTAATTTCCTAACAAATTCTCAAATTCTTCGGCGTTTAAGTGGAAACTTTTTCAGCGTGAGCAAAACCCACGAAACGCTGATTGCAACAAACGCACAAAAGAAAGTACACAAAGGTTGCCTTGTGCGCATGTTCCAAACAAAATGTTGAATAATTGCTGGACTTGCTGGAAGAAAATATAATTTCAAATGTCTTAAAAAAAACTTTATACGTTACGAAAGCGGCTCACACATCTGTATGAAAGGCCAGTAAAATTTTTATTGGTTCGCACTTAAAATGTACTCTGTAGTGGAAATTTCACCCTATACCTACTAAGTAAGAACAAATTTGCCTCTGTCAGTTCCGCCATTTTCAGGATTCGAACAACTTTGTAAACTGATTTCTTTAAGAAACGATTTCACATACAGAAAGTTCTTAATAAACTGTACGATAAATACATACTTTTCCTCCTTTCTTTGCAGTTAAAAACTTAGGGTCACTTACAGTTTAGACGGTGTTTAACAAAACTACGTTCCAAGCAATTTTCAATTTTGCCAACAGTCATATCTAAACATTGTCTGCTGCTGACGGTAACAAGAAGGCTTGTATCCCAGACTAGAAAACTATTTATCTACTAAAAATAAACCACTTATCGACAGATTTGGAGGACCACTGATTGTCTTAAGCCGTGGCCTAAGTTAGACTCTGTAACTGGCCCTTAGTCTGTACACCACGACTACGTTTTTGACAAAGGCACTGGACGCATATTAAGATCTATATTATAGTAAATAAATAACTAATTACTATTTTATCACAATAGCATTATAATACTCTTTTGATTAATAAGCTTTTGAGAAATAAAACGACGATTTTCGATTTAACAAACTTTTTTGGAAAGCTAAAACCGTGGAAAACGTCCCATTCTATTATTATTTTAAAGCTTCACCCACTTTTTTCACCCTTGTTAGCTTCTACGAAAATCGTTTGACTATTTAGCAGATATAAAGTCAAATAACTAATAACTAGTTATTAGTTATACTTATTGATTATTAATCATTACCACGAGCATACAAGCTTGGTAATACGGTTCTGCCACTACTGCATGCAGCTTTTAATAACAAAATGTATTTTTTTAAAGACGCATTTCATTAATCAAAGTCAGAAAGAAGCTCAGATTTTTCCACGAATGGTTCTGCGTAATTTTTGTTTAATATGTCCTCTGTTAGCATCTTGATCGCCTCGTCAAGATCCGTTCCTTCCACGTATCTCATGCCATGATAACGAGCAAACGCCTCTCCTCTTTCCCTCGACACTTGCCTTGTTCTTTCGCAGTCGCATTTGTTCGCAAACAGCAGTTTTTGAAAGTCCTTCTCACTAGCGTGCTTCTTGATAATGATCAACCAATCACTGATGTGCTGGAAAGATGATTCGTTGGTGACGTCATACATAAGAAGAAAGCCGTGGGTATCGTGATAGTAGCTGGCCGTTATGGCCTGGGAACTAGAGATGTGAACAAGAGGGAAATTTAGTTCCTGTCAATGGCTTTGGCTATCAACCGCTGACAACTTGGTGCGCAGATACACCTGTCTCAATGCTGGAAGGAAAATGCGCAGGCTAGCGAAGTGAAGGGTGTGAAACATGGAGGTGCATAGTGGAGCATACTAACATTTACCGACCCGTGAATTCGCAGCTTGGTAAATATCTTCCACTTTTCACCTATACTGAGGTGAATAGACCGCAAGGTAATATGGGTAATTTCTTAGGTACTTTACCAATCTCAGTTATGGTAGCCCCAGTTGGTCACTCATATTTGAGAAATGGCGAATAAAAACTCGTGTGCAAAATCACAGGCAATACCGGTACATGGATAGGAAGTATTATCCTGAGTATGAGTAGCCAATCAGAGCGCGAGAAAAACGTTATCAACTGGTTTGGTCGGTAGTAGTCTCCTACGCAGCCGTTACTAGGGTTGTCACGCAACGCTTCTCACCAACAGGACAAGAGTTGCGTGACGACCCTACTGAAGGCTGTGTAGGAGGCTATTTTGACAGATACTAAAAGTAAATGCTGGGAGGAGGGGCAGGGGTGGGGGTCTTTCCATTAATTCCTTATATGAAGTCTTGTTGTTGTTGTTGTTGTTTTTATCGATACAGTACCATGACATTTAGTTGTTCATTGATTTCATCTTTGAAATCAGTGGTAAATAATCTGACCATTTCAATACTTACGGTCACGGGGTGTACTAAATTTAACTTGAGTAAAGCCTGTAAGATTTGCCAAAACACGAATTTATTCGCATGATGACGTCAAGCGACAATGTGACGACCATAAGAACGGGAAAACAAAAAAACGTTTGACAGCGTTTATTGACCTTTATTGGGGCTGGATTTACACGTACTATTCTGAAGGAACTTTCCATCCCCACCCCCTAAATCTGTTCCCAAAAACTGGATCACGAAGGTGCCCACTGGCTGTAAGGTTTTTATCCTATTACATTGAGTAGAGGATTTATCTTAATGTCGCGGTTTCCTTTTTTGGGGTTATTTAACCACCTTCATACCAAACAATAGACAACATCTGCAACCAACATTACAATCACTGGAGTCTTCATAGTCAGAGGAATCAGTGCCGCTTTTGTGAAGTGTTCGTTACGCGCTCGTAAGCTTTCCGACTCTTATAGCGAGCACGGGAAGTGAACGAAAACTTTCAGGGTGAACGAGGAAGCTGTGGCTCGCTTCAAAAGGAAACGACTGCCCAGTCAACCGAATAGCGACAGTACTCCACGCTTCTGCGACCTTCTCGATCACATGGATAACAAGTGACATTTTTGGCAAGTCTCCAGTACATGACACCCCCTTTTATTACTCAACCATACGTCATGCCAGGGTCATGTGCCCCTGGCCACGTGGAACTTCAGAAGAGACCGCAAACTCACTCCGACTTTGTATTAGCCTGTGAGTGCAGATGCATTTTCGGCTTTTGTTTTCATCCGTAAAAAGCTTCTGCTCACTCGTTTGCATGGTTTTTGTCATTCTCGACTCCAGACTTCTTCCCTTTTGCGAATGACTGACGGCGGGAAGGCGCATGACGTAGTCAAAGCCGAGCGGCTCTGGGATCGAAAATGGGTTTTCGTGAACGGAAGTCGGATCAGCTATGAGCATGCGTACCATTGGTGCATCTGTTAACGAAAATTCCAAAGTAAAAAAAATCGCGCGCTTCGTACCGGAAAGGACTTAAATAAAGTCAAGAAGTCTGAGAGTCATCTCTCAGTAGTTTTCCATCTGGAGGTCAACTTAATCCGTCTTAGAATCTCGTTTCCCCGGCTTTTAATCCTTAGTTGCTTAGTAACTGGCACCATGCTGACGTGACGGCGTTCTGGCAAGCTTTCTTTGAACAATACCTCACAGCCAGTGATGAAGAAAATATTGGATTAACTACGGAACGTGGCGCAATAACAACTTACCCCTGATAAACATTTCGCTCACATACCTTTCTTGGCCTGTAATGTTCCATACTTGCAATTTGATCTTCTTTCCTCCTGAAGATTGCAAAACCGAATATGGAGATGAACTCACGAAGTGATTTAGTTTCACTGAGAACATCTGCTATGAAGCCGAGATAACAGACTAGATTTCGTGACCAAGTTTCATAACATTGCTTGCCACTTCTAACACACTCTACTAACTATTCACATATCAAACTAGAAGTTGGTAAACGTTTAAATTTTCAACTGTTTGTTCATTTAACGAGGCTTTACAAATGCACAGGTAGATGGATGCATTTAAATAAATTGGCAGACGGCGCGAGAGCCTGATATGTGCTCGTCTCATTCACTTTTCCTTACCGATTTCAAGTTTCTTTTTCAGAAAATGTACTCCAATGGTCGATGAACAGGACGAATCGTCGACGGATGGATGAAGCAGCGCTGATTTGCCAACTTCCGTATCTCCTATAAGGAGGATTTTAAACAGCAAGTGATAATTCATGTCCATTCTTTTCAGCTTCGTTCCTCTTCACTGACTCCGCCAAACTGACACAATTAACATTATAAGAATAAACGGAGACTCATTGGAGACGAAAGATGAGATCACTGAAGCGCATCAAATTTTAATGGGTTGTCCTGGTCACGCCAACTCCACACTGCAATTATTCGCTGGTTTTTACTATATTATTAGCGAGCTCGTGTTTTTGTTATGGCAGCAGGCAGACATAAACACGTTAAAATTACGGCTTTTGTTTTGTCTTACAAACATGCCCGAAGCAGATGTTTTGTCGTCAATCATAATTGACTGTAAGAGTATTTTACCGATCAAACAAATCCTGAAACCTCCTGGTTTTTAAAAAACCCAGCGTTTTCCTTAAAATTTATTTCAGGGCCATGCAATAGAAATTCTTGGTTTGAAAATAAGCTCACAGGGAGCACAAATATTTATAAGGATAACAAATGATCAAAATAGAAATTACAAAGGTGTCAAACAGCTCAAGAACTTATGCTAATAGCTTACACTTTACAGCCAACATGCAATTCAAATGAATAGGGCACTTTATTAATCCTATATCTTAAAACTTCACTAACGACATCACTGTTTTGGAAAAGGAGTTAATGTAGTTCATTTTGCCCGGAGAGCGCCTTCAATAGCCCTTATCACGGTTTTCGACGCCATTTTGACGAGTAGGCGAACACGCTTGAATATACAGTCGAACCTGTATATAACGGCCCTGTATTAAGCGGCCACCCTCTATTAAGCGGCCAGTTTTTAAAGTCCCGATTTTTCGCGCGTACAAACGCTGTATTTTTTACCTGTATTAGGCGGCCACCTCTATTAAGCGGCCGCGGTCACCCTGTAGCAGTCCCATGTTTGTCTTTCTTTGTTATTTTTACCTGTATTAAGCGGCCACCCTTGAATGGAAACTAAGCCATATGTACAGTACCATGGATAACAGGAATTGTCGCTGGCAGTGCCGACAGTCAACGATTTGCTCTACAAACAAAAGTTTCAAATTCCGAGGCGCCAAACGCACGTGTCCCACTTGTTTAAGTCACTCTAATTCTTACCCTATTCCTATTTTAACTTGAAGAATTTTATTATATATTCAGTGTGTTACTTTTAATTAGCAACATTACCGTTATAACTCCACTTTGATCGTAACAACTATGAAATGACGGAATGAAATATTTTGTTGTGAACTGCAAGTCACGTAAGTAAGTGAGTTAGAGATACAGTACTGTACACCGTACAAGAGTAGAGGACAATTTATTGCACAGTGCTTTTACACAATGTTACGTATATTACACCATTAAGTTACACGTTGGCACTGAACTTTGTTTAAAGTATTGATCTCTTGAAAGAGTGTTGATTGTCCTATTGCAATTGTTTCCTTGAATGAAATGTTTTTGTATGATACACCATTAAAATTGACATTAGACAACGCCCTGTGAGTATTTTTAGTGATACTGTATTAAGCGGCCACCTGTATTAAGCGGCCAGTTCCTCAAGTCCCGAGGGTGGCCGTACGCGTTATATACAGGTTCGACTGTAACAGTGTTTGTATGGAAATCCGATGTCAAATAATTTTAGTAAAACATCGCTTCTGAAAAATTCATGAATTGGAAACTTTTGGCACTAGGAAAAGGATTTTAAGAAAAAAAATTGGAGGGATGTAGCTGTGCCAGAAAGTGTCCAGTCGTGTTTTGAACTTTCCATACATTTCTCTGTATTTTTTCTCGCGAACTACTTTTAGTAGCAGTTGACGGCTGATTCGCTATACAGACAAATGTATGGAAAGTTCAAAACACGACTGGACACTTTCTGGCACAGCTACATCCCTCCAATTTTTTTTTCTAAAAATCCTTTTCCTAGTGCGAAAAGTCTCCAATCCATGAATTTTTCAGAAGCGATGTTTTATGAAAATTATTTGACATCGGATTTCCATACAAACACTGTTATTTCAAGCCTACTCGTCAAAATGGCGTCGAAAGCCGTGATAAGGCCTATTAAAAATCAAACAATCTGCAAGGAACCGCACAACGAAAATGCTGCAAGTATACGCAGGATCTGTGAAAGATCTAATCAGCCAAAAATGTAAATGACTAAACTTTCTGCAAGGCTGATCGGACTGCGTAGAAAACTTAACACGACAGCGGCTTGATAGAGACCAAACCGAGAATCAACAGAACAAGTGCGGCAACCAAGGACAGCTGTTTGCTGACGAGAGCCAACCAGCTCGAAACAGCTGTCCACGGTTGCTGCATTCTGTTGATTCTCGGTTTAGTCTCTATCATGTCTGAATCATGTCGCTGTCGTGTTTAGTTTTCTACGCAGTCCGATCAGCCTCGCAGAAATTTTAGTCAATTAAAAATCGCTCATTTAAAAGCAATGTCAGCAATAGATATCGATCAAATTGATAATAATTAATCGACGGTTTCTATCGATTGGTTCCGTTAACCAAAGCTGGTAAAATCAACAACAATCGATGAAACTCGTGATACTTACAACTTTCGTGACATCCACTTTGAAAATAATAATAATAAGAAGAAGAAGAAGAAGAAGAAGAAGAAGAAGAAGAAGAAGAAGAAGAAGAAGAAGAAGAAGAAGAAGAAGAAGAAGAAGAAGAAGAAGAAGAAGAAAAAAAAAAAAAACAATGAAATGTGGTGTGAGAGGGATGAAATCGGTTGAGAGAAAATATGAGACTGGTACAAAGATTGAGACAGCAATGGCACAGTGAGGTGCTTTGAAGCGAAGGCAATGCAGACTGGGCGCCACTCTATCATCAAGGATACCCAGAAATATGCACGAGAGTCGACCGGTCTTCAACTCAAACTAGATTTCCCAGACCCGGTGTGCTATACTGCAGATGGACACGAAGTGCGCGGAGAGAAAATTAAGAACTGCCTTACCGAGGCACATCAGCAAGACTTGAAATTGAAATTTACATCGTAAACCATATTAAAATATTAAAAATTTCATACATCAATTGTAAAACTCATGTAAACGACAGTCCTTCTCGGCATAGGTTGCAGCCTCGACAGTTACTGACATTTGCAGCTAGGGCAGTAAGGTCCTGATTACGTATGACTCTTTTAAATTGCTTCTGAGAGGGTTGATATCTTATTCTAGGAGTGAGATCATTCCACAGTTTAGGCCCTAGGTAACGAAGTGACTGTTTTCCATATGTCACCGAAGAAGGTCAACTAACCGAAAAATTAAAGGTCAACTAGCATTTTCGTTTCCTAAAACTTTCTACAACTATTATTTTCAGAAGCATCCAGACCGATCAAGCTGTATTAGCTAAGACGAGTATGTCCTTAAAAGGCCACAGGCAAAGCGATCTGGAAACACAGAAGACAACATTGTAAGCCCCTGATAGATTGAAGTCGATAATATCGATTATCGATTTTTATCGATTAGGCATCTCTATGGCCTGGCCTGGGGGTGTTAACTTCATTTCATACATGGCTATTTCGACTTGTATTTGCTAATTTTATAAGATGGACTGATAGCATATATCAATATGCTGGAGGGCTGCAGTATCTCTCATAATCTCAGTTGTGAAACACAATTCCTAAAATATGTAATTTGCAGTTTTCACAACTCCATCGCCATTACAAAAATAGGTTTTCCTGCATACCTTTCTCAGTTTCTCTTTTATTTTTCAGTTTTCTTTATCATTGTAAATTGAATATGTTATTTTTATCACGAAAAACGTTTAAGTTCTTAGTGCCCAATATAATCCTACCAACCTTCTGTTCTCCAACCGATTCAAAGCACTTGTTAAAATTACCAAAACAGTCTATGATTCCTGATCATAAAAGAAATTGATAATTGTACTCAAAGTTCCGATTAACTCTCCGAGCAGCTGGCGAATCTCTTCGGAGAACTTCGCATTCGGGGCTCTCTCGTCCAGTCTTGATTTGAGCTTCTCTAAAAGCTTGGTAACTCGAGAAAAACAAGGCACACCCTCTTTGACCAAAATCTGTACAGTGCGGTCAAACTCGCTGCTCGGAATCATAGCTGTTTTGATGTTGGCACAGATCTCCTTTGTGTTCCTCATGTGTGGTACACCCTGACTAAATCGCACCACCTTCTTGAAGTCTTCCTCCCATTTCAACACCACGTCAAGTATAAACTGAAGGTCTTCTAGCTGCTGATGCATGGTGTCATACTGTTTGTCCAGCTCTCGAATGTGCGATTTGAACTGCTTGATGCTCTTGTTTATGGAAATAATCGATAGTTTCTCGATTCGGATCGTCATCTCCCTTTCCTCGTTGTTAGCTACGGCAGTCATGTCTCTGAAAGAAATAAATAATTTGCATCCGTTGTGTTGCAAAGAGTTTATTACTTTTGACAGAAGAAATGCACTGAGTCGTTAATTAGCTCAAACTAAAGACGCGTCGGAAACCTGAAATGACCGAAAATCGCGGCTTATGTATAAGACGCTACTTTTTCATCTTATCTACTGCCTTTATTGTGTCTGCTGAAACTAAGAACGATACGTGCACGGAGTTGCCTTAGCTAACGATGGCGGGGCGCGCGACGCGAAAAGCGAGAAAGGATGCGTATCGATATCGCCATTTCCGGCGTTTTTGCGTCGGGCGCCCCACTATCTCTGAACAAAAATAATGACTGCTCGCAAGACAACATAATTACAATCTCTTGCTGCTCACATTCTATTAAGATGCGACTTGAATTACATGTCAAAACCATTTAGGAACAACATTATTTAGGTGGTGTCTTAGGGTGTTTTCTATTTGTCAAAACTGGCTACCAATTTGAAGGACAAGTTTTATTCTCCGAGTCTTTCGCGTAACATTTTCGAAGTGATTATTTTTCCAGATTTTGCAGCTCCATCCCTTCAAAATGACGCATTTGATTTACAGAAAGGCCAGCCAGATCGACCTTTTGTGGCAAATAGAAAACAGCTCGATCTTAGTCTTACTTTCTTTAGTTTTAAATACGCGATGCCATTAAATTTTTATCGACGATACAAGTGTAATGGGAAGACTACGCGATTGCCACCACACCACAGACTACAACGAAAATATCATAAATGTATAATAATTGTTGGGAAAATAAAAAACAATGTCGTCCATTATTGGCGAAGTTTGCTTCGTTTCAATTGTATCAGGCGAGTTGTTTCCGTCTGCGCATGCTCTGTTTGAGCTGCGTTAGAGAACAGGTGATTGTACAATTTGCATAGACCAAGATGATGGTGCGTTTGCGATATTTCTACGAATCAGTACTAAATTAAATAGAAAAAGCTCCCTGAAAGCACATATATGTATAAAATGCTACTAATTCTTGTTTACGTTGCTGTATTAAAAAGACTAAAAATCGCGTTTTCCAGTTTCAAAAAATTATCGAAAGAAATATTCGAGATATATAGAAACTTTGAGAGGCAGGCAAATAGAAAACGATGATTTACTGCAGTAATGTTAACAAGGATACCGAAGGTTAAGCAAGCCCTCGCCTCTCCTTGATCAACTCAGTACCTTACCTGAAAGTCGAAACCCAAACTTTTCGTAACCCTTGTGAGGCAACCAATACTTCAGAGCCGGTAAATATTTTCCAAAATAGGGTAAAATATCGATCTATTTCAGACTAGTGCCTTGTCAATGACCCACCCATTTTGCGCGCATTACATAGGCTCCACCTGATTGGCTCCAAATTATTAATTCTCGATTCTGATTGGTTTAGGCGAAGGCAGGTGCACATAAATGTGCATTGCTTTTCTTCAACTCGTTTTTTATTCAAATTACAGTCAAACATTGTTTTGGTGCAAAATTATTTAATCGACACAAATGTCATTGACTTAGCTGCGATAGAAAATCATACCATACATAGATTAGTTGCGATCATGTGGCTTTCTTTTAACTGAATTAGATTCAGACGCCTTTTTAGCTTCGATCGATAAACCACTTTCAATTATTTTGTTCTTCCATTTTTTATTACAAATGCGTACAAGGTGTCTGAGTTTAAAAGCCGTCAAACAATTACAGCTCGGAGATTCCTTTATTGGGAACATATGTTGAAAATAATTAATATTCAACACCAATAATAAGTATATAGAATTCAAAATTTTGTCTGAGTTGGCGTTCATCCGATTTGCTCACGTTCAATGAACATAGCAAAGGAACGGCCATCGAGAAAGGAATTCGGGTGAGTGCAAAAGCCGGCTCTGACAAACTTTGTCGCTAGTGTTCAAGAATAATTTCTCCCATCGTCAAACGGATAATTGTGAAACCAACGAATAAAAAACAAGATGTTTATCAGCCAAAGACAATTGAAACAATACAAGTGGAAAGAGATTTCAAATTAAGGACTAAAAATTGCAACTATTCATTCTTTGTTTTAGTTAGAAGGGGTTTTTTGTGGGTTAAAATAACATGGTGTTTACTCGATATTTTTAAGTATAAAAAATTTGTGTGTTAAAGTACCAATGTTATTTCTCTCTTTCGTCTGATTCAGTAATTAAAAACTGCACTGATATCTAGAAACAAACCATTTTCATAACTTTTAATAAGCTTTATTGAAATGACAACCTATCTTCATGCACTTTCAACTGACCTTAATTTCACAGAATCGACTTTATTTTCATTTTTAGTGAAAGGTACCTAATTAGTCCATATTAAAGTCAATACCCTCTCATGTTTGCCTTTCACTTCACCACAGTTAAGTCTCAAAGGTGAAGAATCTCGGCATTTCGTAATCGTTAATGTTCTTAGTTTGATTCATTGAGTAGCGAGTTTCGCAGTGTGCCTGTGAAAAGTGTTAAATTTGTGAAAATTAAACAACTCAACCAAACAGTAAAACATTTCTGATCGAGACAAATACAAAATAAGGTCTGATGTGATCACACAACGGTTTTTTATTTTATTTTTAAACCATTTTGTCTAAAGAGAGAAACGTGCTTATTCTATGGAAACGGAGTTCATATCAGTTAGGGCGTCAAAGGGGGTTCAGGCTCCGCATCTTTTGGACACCATGATATTAAACTGAATTTCTTCCAAGCAAACATCATTCAGATGGAAATACATGGTTAACCGATTCTATTTGAGTTGTTACAAGAACTTTACTAAAATTTAAATTGATACATATTGTTGTTTAAAGGATAAACTGCAAACAAATTGATTCTAGAAACTATTATTAGGACAAAACGATTGAGCAAAAATAAAACAGATCGATATAAAAATAATTAAGGGCATATTAAACGAAATTGCACAGGTTTCATTAAATCTTCTCAAGCATTTCATCGACGCATTCTTTTGCAGTTCTTATTTTCTTCTTAATTTTGGGTGGATTATTCCTCAAAATAAATCTCCAACATCGTATCAGTGATACCAGATAGCCGGCCAAGAAGCTGTCGAATTTCTTCGATAAATGACGCCTTATAAGCAGCGTCATCATTAAGAATTTTCGAAACTTGTTTTTTCAGCAGCTCCAAAGCTTCATAAACCTGTTGAAAGCAAGGCACTTCCGCGGTGACCAAATTTTGCATTCTGAAATAAAAGTCGCCGTGGATGTCATTAAGATGATTTTCAATCTGAGCGCAAGTTTCCTTTACGTTTCTAACGAAGGGAACTCCTTGGCTGTTTCGCTCAATCTTGTCGAAGGTCTGTGCCCAGCTTTTAATGCTCTCATTCAAGAACTCCAAGTCTTGACGCTGTTGTTGCAAGGTTTTCTGAAGCTTTTCCAGATCAGCGATTTCCTTTTGTAGTTCTTGCTTATGGTTAATCACTCTTTTCAGCGAAACACTCTTTCCGCTGACAGAATATGTTCCGTTGACATAAACTGGGGTCTCCATTTGAACTACAAAAACAAGGGAAAATTTTATGCACTGTGTAATGAAAAACAAAACTGAAAACAGATCTCGCAATACATCATTGAACTAAGGTCGGCATAATTTACTATAATACGAACAAATTTTGCCACATCATGTGTTTCATTCATTTTTATATACATGGTAAAATAATCTTTAGTTATGAAAAAAGCCATCTGCTCTCTGCTGCTAAGATATTACATTCATTCAGGAATTACTGAGATGACCAGAAACTAGTGTATTTCGATTAAATTCCTCATTGCTCTGTAATAAACTTGTTGATAATTTGCTCGAGCTTTTAATACAGTCTTTTCAAGGAATATTTTACAGCTGTGTCGCAGGTTTAGATAACCCGACGCACTGTGTTTCTTGAAAAAAAAAAAAAAAATAAATAAATAAATAAATGCAAAAAACATTTCTGATTGACAAAAAACGAAAATTTAGTTCACAAGTATAAAAAGTTCGAGATTTAATGCATGAGGAAACCATTTCATGTTTTGAAGAGATGAAAAACAGGAAACGCAAAACGTTTAAATTGTACAAAAAGAGTTTAATTAAAATTGGTCAGATGTGAACAGACAAGTTAATTTGCATATTCCGACATCAAAAAACAGATTAAAAAACGCGAAACAACACCGTGACAGCCCATCGACAATGATTCGAGTTTTAGCCAAAATTTTGCTTTAATGTAAGCCGATTTTATTTTAACGTTTTGGTCATAAAAACGCAGAATAAACAGTTCATCGTATTAACCCTATCTTTACAAAGAATTGTTTTATTCCATTCGGATCTCCATGCGGGAAGCAAAATGATATAGGATAATGTTAAAGCCAAAGATGTGGACTTTCTAACATTAAAGTTTGACTATTTCAGTCAAAAAAACGATTGATGTTTAAACAGAATTCATCATTGAAACGAGCACAGTTCTAGTAGAGTTTTTGAGAGACCTACCCTCTAGTCGATGAGCGCTTCTTTTCTTAATTCCAACTCCCAGCAACAAAACAAAGCGATTTGGTCGTTTCTTCCTATGTTAGGTGTAGATGGGCGCTGCCAGACATCTCTGAACCCTAGAGTGACAGTATGCTAATAGCCAGCGACTCAGGCTCTACTGTGCGCTAATTTAACAACATATCAAAGCCAACTTAAATTTGATTGGTTAGCATGCGTACGCAGGTGTAGGCAATAAATGTCGTATTTCGCGTTGTTATTGTACCGCACGCTTCATAAAAATTACAAAAATAATTTTTTAAAATGTCGTATTTTTTCTGTTTTTAGTTTCCTTCTGTTTTATCCGCAAAACTGACTTTTTACGAAAAGATTTTTCGATATCTCACTGTTTCTTTATAAAATGAAATCGGATTATTTTACTGTTTAGAATAACTTCCCTGGAGGGGTTATTAACGTGGTTATAAAATATTTATTCGCTTTCGAATAAAAAGGAGAGAAATACGCTAGAATGTTTTTACTTTCAAGGTCTAATTCTTCCATTTATCAACAAACTGACCAGGAAATGTTTCTGTTGACTCTAAGGGAGAATAAAATGAAACAACCTTGATTTCCACATATCGGCATTTTCGCAGACAACTTGGATTCAAGAAGATAATTTGCTGAAAGTGGACTTCTTTGATAATCTTTTTCAATATATTTACATATTAGTCTCGCATTTGAATGAATTTTGTTTCACCTGCGTGTACTTTGGCTTCATTTTATTGCGATTTTCATTGGCTATTTTGACGGAAGCAAATTCACAACAATTTCTGGGAGTGGAACTCCTTCCTATTGACGACTTGAACCTGATTATCTTCACTCTTTCTTAGTTCGATTTTAACTGACTGCTGCTGAAAAAACTTGATTTTATTTCCAGTTTTACTAAACGTTGATTTCTGGAAGACGAAAGGACCAAGTCGAGATCAAAGCTTAAAGACAAAACAAAGGTATTTGTTTCGAGTCAAATTTTCTTCCGAATGGGAGAGATTTACGATTGTGTAAATTTTCCCGAATGTAAAAATTCCATTCTTTAAAAATTTGAATATGATGCCTATTCCAAACATTTCTTTGCTTATGGTGTAGAATTATCTATGTGAAATCGTAAGGAACTCTCGCTCAATACTATACAAAATTCGCTTTTACTTCTCCATTTTTGTTGAGTCGGGGAGCAATATTTGTTCGCCAGGCGTTTAAAACAAGACTCTCTAATCAAATAGTTTGCGCGTTCGATTTAATTCTGCGGTGCTGCTTTTATTTTTTCTAAGATGAGTGGCTCTGTTGCTGTAGCAGTGGAACTATCAACAAATTCTCTTCACCTAAGAAAGCTTGGCATCACGGGAAACGGACTGGAAACGAGCCATGCTCTGTCAATGAAAATGATTGCTACCAATAAGCAGCATCTACAGAAGGCCGTGGGGAGACTGGAAAAGATGCAAAACCCCATGAAAAAGCAGAGCGAGGATCTCCTGTTCATTGTGGCGACGATGGAGGACTGGATCCAAATCTTGCACGAGTCGGAGCGAGGCCACAGTGGGGTGCCTGTGCTAAGATCTGTGAAGGAAGGGTGTAACGAGATAATGCCCAGTCTGAATAGCAATAACAGCGACCTTAATCAAGCTGTACAGCGGCTTAGTAAAGCCAGCGTACCGCGTACTGCGCATGTGCAGAAATGCCTCAAAGATTTGAGAAAAGAGATTCGCGCTGTGTTCGACAACGAAAACACCTACAATGGAAAGTTTGTCGAGGACGTGCGTGAAAAGATGGGCAGTATTATTGGTACGGCTAATGCTTTGATAGCACTGTATTACCAGCAAATATAGAAACGATCCATGGACAGCTAGGAATAAACGTGCATGAAAATGTACTCATTACATTTTTGTTTCTTTGCTTTGTTTTGAAAGTAACTGTATTTCTTCTGGAAATTGTGTCAAATAAGGGAACTGGTCATAACAAGTTTGTCTGAAGAGGACCCACTTTGTCTGGGGTAGGGTGGTTATCAAAGACACCACCTACATGTATCTCATGAACATTACCAAGAAAATTTTATTGGCTTTAAAATTTGTGTTGACACAGAAATATTCGGCTAGCAAGAGTCAGCATTGCTAGATAAATAAGAAAAGTGGCGTTTGAATCTCATTGTCATTTTTTACTGCTAGTTAAAGGGGTGGCTATGCAATAAAGTCATCATCTTGTGAGGTCGAGGAAGGTAGATACAGGCAGAGACCACCATTTATTTTGTGGTTTAGTGGGTCCTGTTGGAGTAAAGTAGTTTCGACCATTTCCCTTAAAGTCTTTGGTTTTATAACCAAAACAGACCTAAACGGTCAGCATTGCTTGATAAATTAGAAGAGGGAGGTTTGAATCTCATTGTCCTTTTTTAATGCTGGATTGAGTCATGGCTAGAGAGGAAGAGGAAGGGGCATGCAGGCAGAGACCACCATCTATTTTGTGGTTTGGTGGGTCTTGTTTCAGTATAGTAGTTTTGACCACTTCCCTAAGGCTTTACTAGCATTATTGAAAGTGTAAAAATGGCTAAAAAAAAAAATAAACTGAACAAATGATTTGGGTTGATTAGCCATGAAACTAAAAAGCACAACTGAATAAACAAACAGACATTGGAAATATGTCAGGTGTGACTGTCTGTGGATTCCGGTTGGAAACATTATTCGTTATGTAGTGAAACCCTGTACGACCAAAATACGAAATGTCTGCCATAGTACTATTTACTCCATGGCTTGCTCATAAAAACGACAGATAGCTGGCACAAAATAACTGCTCCCAGTCTGTCATGACAAGAGCGAGGCGATGATTGGAAATGAGGTTTGGGGCAGGAGTGGGTGGCAGAAAGAAGGGAGGGGCGGGGGAAGGTTGTATTTGACAGCCCTTTGTGGCCTTCAGAACAAACGTTCCAATATAGTTCCAAGAAAACCCAAACAAACAAACAAAAACAAAACAAAATGTGGATCGTGGAGATGTGTAGAGGAACTCCTATACGGTGATAACCTACACTGTGTAATCATGATCTACACGTTGTGTCACCGGTAGAGCGCCGGGGAGACTTTCCTTTCGGACGTCTTGGAAAAACGCGCCAAAAACGGTGAACAAACGAAACATGCTATTCACTCCAGGGAGCGACTAGCAGTACTTTCAAAGTACCGAAAATGCCTCTATCAAGTAATGTTAAGTCGTATAAAAGGGAATGGGGTTGGAGGCATGGGAGGGATATTTGACAGTAATTATACGCCCGCAATGTGGACTTGTGTCCATTTTCGAGGGCTTTCTAACAAACTTTCAGTGACCTGTAGCGACTTTTTGCACCATCCACAAATGACTTGCAGTAGGACATTTTAACAAAAAAGGTTACCTGGTTTCCCACCTATTCCTGTCCTCTCCCCACAGTTTAACATTGATAGCTTCACAGGGAGCCCTTTAAGAGTTTTTTTTAACCCTTAACATCTTTACAGAGCCCAACAATTCACACTCTCCGATAAAGCCATTTTCTATCAGCAACCTGGCGTTATAAAGGAGTATTTTTTTTTACGCCATTTGGCAATTGCTAGTAAAGTTTGTAGTTTTGAGGTTGTTGAAAGAAGTAAAGAATAAGTTAAAAGCCCGAGACAAATTTCAGCATTGCAAATCAACCCAAACTGTCCCAATAATAGCGACCTGTGGCCGGCTCTAAGTGTGGTGGACAATAAAAGATTCTCAGTTAGCATCCTCAAGCTATAGCCGAATAAAAGAATACAGTTCCCCCTAGTTACGATTAAAAAAAAAAAGAAGAAGGAAAGAAAGAAAGATTCTTGACGTCAAAACTGGCCTGTGGGAGGAGGAGGAGGGGGAAGGGGGTGATCACCTGTCAATCTAAAAACAGGTATGAATGGCAAGGTTTTCCTCTGTCTCTCTTGACAGCGGAGCCAAGAAAAACTAACAAATATCATATTATTTAATCTCTATTGTTATTTCGCTGAAATATTCACTAGGAGTGTCAAAAAGTAAACTGTTTTACTTTCAAGCACACTAAAAAATTCCTGCAGTTATTACAGTGTAACAGTAGATTGTCATTCCAATCACCCAGGCACTGTTTGCAAACAAAAAGCTACTGTGTCTATCGGGGCGGCTGTTTATCTCTTGAAATAAAACGTCAAACAACCGATACTCCAAATAAAACAAAAACAAAAAAAACCCCAGAAAACGTATCTGTGGTCTATTCCTGGAACACTGAAGACCTCTTTCCTCCACTCCGCATCTCGTGCAATAACAGCATAAAAACCAAAAGCAAAAAGCAAAAAACAAAAACAAAGACAAAAACAAAACAAAATATCCCTTTTGTTCCAGCCACTGCCTTTTCCCCTCAGGTGTGCCTCTGGCCCGTCCCTATGCTGGCGATCAATCGCCTTCGTTCGCGTTTCTGTGACAGAAACAGGGTACATATATTAACATACAGATAAAATAAAGTATAGGAATAGCCATTGGCATATCCACAGAGTTGCTCTTCCCCGACTGTTTCCCGGGTCAACATTATTAGCAAAGACACATGTACCATAAAATTCTCAACATAAGCCCATCTCCCACCACTCCCGTCAAATGTACGCCCAGTAAACCTCTAGAAGTAAAATCCTTGCCATAATCAACACAATCGAACGGTTAGTTTTTTAATGCGCTGCGTTAAATTAGCGTTTCTTGGACTTTTCACTGCAAAAAGGCATCGAATTTTGAAACGTAAAATTTCCTGCTATAAGAGGCTGTGCCCAAAACAAGTGCTCCCAAACGAAAGCCGGCTAGTTGTTTAAAAAAAAGCGTAAGTTTAGAGTTTCAAAATAGGATGAAGTTTGAAAGCGGTGTCAATAATTTCACGTAATTTCGGAAACATTTTTTTAACGATAGGCGGTGACATTTCTGTGAGTAGATGGTAAAAATAACCAGTGTTCGGGTCCTAACAAGAACCCTGGATTATAACAGGAGCTTGTTATATCGAGGTTCTGTTACATACATTGTACTATAATTGAGCTGCAAGCATAAGAGTTTTTAACGAATTGCCCTTATTATTATGATAATATTAAGACCCATAATCACCTGAGTGATGGTAATTTGCCACAGATTTCGAATGCGGTCCAGATTCTGTTAAACGCGCAGAAATTTGTGTCTTGCTCACCTAAGAGCAAAAAAGAAATAAAATATTCAACAGTGTGATACAAACACCAACCCTTTCAACAAAAAAAACTTTTTAACTTTCAATCATCACTACTCTCACAATAACAGTACTATTTAAAACAAACCCTGCCAACTGAAATATGGGTCTATTGCAGCCCCAACTGTGATTGTTACATGTTAGATTTAATTAAATTCAATTTTTCTTTTCTGATTTGTTTTTTGAGTGTTCTTCATAGGGTTATGTTATTCGTGCTATGGAATCTTGAATCAAGTGTCTGCTCAATACAGGTTGTCCGCTGAAAACAGGTTCCCTTAGAGCTCGTCTTAAAAGGGTCACCATGATATTAATATCCCTCAGTATTAAAAGGCCTTGAAAGAGCCAAATACCCTTCTCTTGAACGTACACGATAACTGTGGAATGCCGTATTTCCATAAGCAATGGGAAGTATATGTGATCATTTGTTTGATTAGAAGATGTAAAGCATAACAGTATCTACAAAGATGTGACAGCTCTTTGGTCGGCAAAGTTAAATGACCGATTTGTTAAAACGTGGACAAAAAACATGCATCCTTTTGGCAGTGTCCGTTTAATACAGGTTTTTGACAATAGAAATCACCATAAAAGTCAAGTTTAAGTTGTCTTAATAGAGGTGTCCATTCAATACAGGTTCTTTTTACCGTAAATGTGGGGGACAGAAAAAAAGGGGGATTTGTGCTGCTGTCCGCTTAATAGAAGGTGTTCGCTTAATACAGGTTTGACTGTATTGTAAATCAGATTTTGTGTCCGCAGTTGCTGTACAGATTTTGCAAGTTTTGTATAAATTTATTTTATTTTATATGTTCAGTTTTCGTTCTTTGCCTTTGCTGTAACTTTTCTTTATTCTCATGCACTGATGCATTTAGTGTTATTTACCAATTTTTCATATTTACCTGAAATTCGCCATGTGAAAACCCACTTGCCTAGCTTACTTTGCATGGCTGTCAAATTTGCCATAATTTTTAAGATTTTGAAATAATTTATTATTATTATTATTATTATTATTATTATTATTATTTGAAATTGTTTGGGGCCTTTGGAGTGCTTAGCTTTCGAAAAAGAAAAAAGAAAAATAAACGAAAACAAAAAGTTTTATTTTTTCTCTACCCTGACGGGGACTCAAACTCGCGACGAACAGATCGCCACAGTTTGACCGAGCAGCACCAGGAGGTCTGGGGTAGGTGACCGACATGAAAAATACAGAAGAAGAAAACAATGGACAATTTCAGTTACCAGAACCGTTGTTGCAATACGTGACGGCCACATAATAAACCGACTTTTTGGGGTAAATTAAAACAAATGGCACTAAATGAAAGAAATGAATTTCAATAAAGGGCTGCTTACCCCTCCGGGTCCACTAAAAGTTGATTCTGTTGCTTGAAAAGATTCTGTTCTCCCTCTGCCATCATTAGTGGACACCTTGAGAGTTGATGACGAGTAGCTGAAGGTATGTGGATCATGGCTGTTGGAGTCAATGCAGAATAAACTGCTAACTGTTGTAAACTGCTAACCTTTGTACCTCCTTGTCACTAATATACCCAAGTCTCACCCCCCAGGAATGATGCAAAACATTTGTTACGAAAATTGTTTTTCATTCTGATGGAAAAGCTTGGCACGGAGCCTTACTTTCATAATGAGGTTAAAAGCAATCCAGGAATGGCCTACCGCAGTATAACATTATACTGTAAAAGGGTACTTATTGATAAAGGACTGTAAACATATATGTAAGTGAGAGTGATGCATTACTCAGTCAGGGACACAGGCATATTCGGAACTTAGAGATTTCGATAGTTATTGACCTGTGTGTTTCTTGACCTACAGTACCCTTCTACTACAAGAAGGGTGAATAAACCAATCTATCATCTATCATACAAAGGATATTAAATTTCCCTGGAGGGAAGGTACTTACCTGACGGGGAGATGTTCATTTAGTTCCTCGAACTCCATCGGAGAGTGATACGAGCAATACCTGTGCAGAGTGCAGCCCCCTCCGATGGAGTTCGAAGAACTACGTCTCCCGTCGGGTAAGTACCTTCCCTTTGGGGAAGTATAATTTCTTCTTCACTCCCTCTCCCACTGATACTCGCAATACTTGTGCAAACTTTAAGGGTTGTTGGCGTGAGTAACCACAATAGTGATCATAAAATTAAGGCTTTAATAACAACATCGTCAACAACAACAAAACTAATTAGTAGTACCAAGTAGTAGATTATTGACGACAAGGAAGAAAATCGTGGATCAAATAGAAAATATTCAAACTATATTTAATCTACAGGACGTTTGGCGGGTCAAACATCCAAATGAAAAGAGCTTCACGTGTTCACAAAGTTCTCCTGTTATCTTCAGTCTGTAGATTGGATTTTTGGCTAATATTGGATTGTCTATTTGATAATCATATGGTAAGAGATGTAGATATTGTACCCGCAATTAAAACGGACCATTCTGCTATAACACTTCAACTACGTAAGAAAGAAGACGGGAAGGACCTGGCTTTTGGAACTGATGAACACTTCTTTGATAAAGGATACATCATTCATTGAAAAAAGGAAGGAAAACATAGCAGTATGGAGAGAAGAAACAAAAGAAATTGAGGATCTTGAGAGGGTATCTTTGTTTGATTATTTTTTTCAATTAGAAGAAATGACTACCTCGCAAAGACAAGCAATTGCCTTGATTGATAAAAAAGGAAAAGATAGAACTTAGTACTTAAAAGAACTGGAGACCAATCTCTTTAGTAATTGTCGATGCAAAAATTGCTCCTAAGATCATCGCTGACAAAATAAAATGCTGTCCTCCAGATATTATCCATCATGACTAATCTGGCTTTATCGAGGACAGGTTTATTGGAGAGACAGCTCGCTCAATACATGATATCATTGATTACAAAGAACGCTGTAAATTACCAGGAATATTGATGCTTATTGATTTCGAGAAAGCGTTTGACTCGATAGAATGGAAC